>NC_057717.1:88305611-88340019 GCF_004010195.1 Chiloscyllium plagiosum | reverse complement strand
CTCAGGTCTCCGGAACTCAATTCCTCTACCAATAAAAGCCAGTACGCCATATGCCTTCCTCACCGCACTATTTCCCTGGGTGGCAACTTTCAGAGATCTGTGTACATGGACACCAAGATCCCTCTGCTCATCCACACTACCAAGTATCCGACCATTAGCCCAGTACCCCATCTTTTTGTTATTCTTCCCAAAGTGAATCACCTCGCACTTAGCTACATTGAATTCCATTTGCCACCTTTCTGCCCAGCTCTGCAGCTTCTCTATATCCTGCTGTAACCTGCCACATGCTTCCTCACTGTCAACAACTCCTCCGACTTTCGTATGATCCGCAAACTTGCTCACCCAACCTTCTAACCCCTCTTCCAGGTCATTTATAAAAATGACAAACAGCAATGGTCCCAAAACAGATCCTTGCGGAACACCGCTAGTGACGGCACTCCATGAAGAAACTTTGCCATCAAACCACACTGACCAAAATGCTTCAGATTCTGAAAATCTGCTGTAAACAACTGCTGGAAATACCGAGCAGATCTGGCAATATCTATAGATATGCAGTTAATATTTGACCTTTTCATGTCAAAGCCATACATTGTCCTACGTCATTGCTTTGGTTTAAGAAAAAATGATTTGTTAGCATTAGGACGCGAAGGAACAGATATGTACACAGATTGTGGAAGTTGCAAAAACTGCAGAGTTGTCATAGTGGTGAGTTTAACTAATGATGATGGGTCTTCCTTCGACCAAGAGGTTTGGATGGGGCAGAACTTATTAGGTACATCCAAGAACGGTCATACTGACCTTGTCTTGGCAAGTGAGCCTGGCCAGGTGGGAGCCATGATGTGGACATGCTGGTGCTGGTCCTGGACTGGGGTGGACAAAGTTTAAAAATCTCAACACCAGGTTATAGTCCAACAGGCTTATTTGGAAGGACAAACTTTCGGAGCACAGCTCCTTCGTTGGGTAGCTAGTGGGGTAGGATCATAGGACACAGAATCTTTTGCTATAAATTCTAGTGTCATATAACTGATCCGATATATTGAACAAACCTAGATTGCTGTAAGTTCTTTCTTCTTTTAGAATGGGTTGCAGGTTTTGATTCATTATGTAAATCCCAGAACATATTTACATATTAATGAATTGAAACCTGCAACCCATTGTAAAAGATGAAAGCCTTCTGTCAGGGCTTCTGCTTTGGGAGACAGGAGATGCGTTAAAACGTGTTAACTGCTTGCTGCTACTTGTGATGGGGTGTCTGTCTAGTCGAATTGCATAATTAGGAGGTGTTGGTCCTTTTGTCTTGAGTTCATAAGTATTAGTAAAAATGCTAGGCCTATATGCTCTAATGTTTAAAAATTGTACATTTACTTCATAAAAGAAGAAAGGATAAGTGACTGGTGACTGCAGCGGAGTTGAAATTTATTTACTATTTGCCAGCATGAGTTTCATTCATTGATGCAATTTTAAAGGAATAATGGCCCAGTTAAAAGGTTTGTAACAGGTACTTAATCTATTCAGGTCCAGGAGATGGTTGGTGAGGACTGATTTAATATTATAATGTTTCAGGGAGACAGGGATGGTATTGTTCTGTATGCTGCTGTTATTCAGAGGTAAACTGCTTGTAACAAGGGCTGATAAGGTGTGGAAATGCAGGAATAGACTTGCAAAGGTGGTTTTTAAATTTGGCTATTCCAGAACCATGGTTTTATGAATGAACGAATGAAACCATATGATCGTAACTAACAGGTTAGTAAAAGGTTTTGAATGAGTGAATGGTAATCTGGTATTAATGAGTATAGCGAACTGGTGAGTAAGTTAATAAAGAGAGCTCCTAACACAATATCTCCACAGGGTCCAGCAATCACTTGAGGAGAAAGTGGGGTCTGCAGATGCTGGAGATCAGAGCTGGAAATGTGTTGCTGGAAAAGCGCAGCAGGTCAGGCAGCATCCAGGAAACAGTAGGATCGATGTTTCGGGCATAAGCCTCCTGAAGAAGGGCTTATGCCCGAAACGTCGATTCTCCTGTTCCCTGGATGCTGCCTGACCTGCTGCGCTTTTCCAGCAACACATTTCCAGCTCCAGCAATCACTTCCCTAGCATTGCGCAATGTTCTGAGCTACACCTGATCGGGTCACAAATGTATCTGCCCATGGTAAGCTGATGGCGAAAGTGAAGTCGCATGGCGTCTAGGGTGTATTAACTAGCTGGATAGAGAACTGGCTGGGCGACAGCAGACAGTAGTAGTAGAAAGGAGTTTCTCAAAATGGAGAACTGTGGCCAGTGATGTCCCACAGGGATCTGCACTGGGACCACTGTTGTTTGTGATATACATAAATGATCAGGAGGAAGGTATAGGTGGTCTGATTAGCAAGTTTACAGATGACACAAGATTGGTGGAGTAGGAGGTAGTGAAGGGGACTGTCGGAGAATGCAGAGTATAAATAGATTGGAGAGTTGGACGGAGAAATTACAGGTGGAGTTCAATCTGGACAAACGTGAGGTGATGTATTTTGAAAGATCCAATTCAAGAGTGAACTATACAGTAAATGGAAAAGTCCTGGGAAAAATTCATGTACAGACAGATCTGGGTGTTCAGATCTATAGTACAGTGAAGGTGGCAACACAGGTAAATAGTGGTCAAGAAGGCACACAGCATGCTTTCCTTCACCGGGCGGGCTATTGAGTACAAGTGTTGGCAGGTCATGTTACAGGTGTAGAGGACTTTGGTTCGGCCACATTTACAATACTGCGTACAGTTCTGGTCACCACATTACCAAAAGGATGTGGATGCTTTGGAGAGGGTGCAGAGCAGGTTCACCAGGATGTTGCCTGGTATGGAGGGTGCTAGCTATGTTGAGTGATTATATTTAGACTGAAGTTGAGGGGGTGAAAAATGTGTTGCTGGAAAAGCGCAGCAGGTCAGGCAGCATCCAAGGAGCAGGTGAATCGACGTTTCGGGCATAAGCCCTTCTTCAGGAATCAGGGTTTATGCCCGAAACGTCGATTCTTCTGCTCCTTGGATGCTGCTTGACCTGCATTTTTCCAGCAACACATTTTTCAGCTCTGATCTCCAGCATCTGCAGTCCTCACTTTCTCCTCCCTGAAGTTGAGGGGGGACCTGATTGAGGTCTACAAAATCATAAGGGGTGGAGATAGGGTCGATAGCAAGAAACTTTTCCCCCAAAGTGGCGGACTTGATTACGAGGGGTCACTAGATTAAGGTGAGCGGGGAAGGTTTAAGGGAAATATGCATGGAAAGGTCTTTACACAGAGGGTGGTGGGTGCCTGGAGCACGTTGCCAGCGAGGTGGTAGAGGTGGGCACAATAGTGATATTTAAGATGTATCTAGACAGATATATGAATGAGCAGGGAGCAGAGGGATACTGATCCTTAGAAAATAGGCGACAGATTAAGATAGAGGATCTGGATCAGCACAGGCTTGGAGGGCCGAAGGGCCTGTTCCTGTGCTGTAATTTTCTTTGTTCTTTTAAGATGTCTGGCACCACCCCCTCTGCAATACGGACACTTTTTTCAAGATATCACTATTCGCTAGCTTCCACGTCCTTCTCCACAGTAAACACTGATGCACAATACTCATTCAGTAGTACAATCCCAATAAGATGATCATCCCTTGCTTATTTCTCTGTTCCACCCAGATAACTTCACTGGAAGCACTCGCCAGAATGTTCTCTCTAAGTACAGCTGTATTGTTATCCCGAGTCAAAAACTCCACTTCCCCTCCCCTCTCACCCCACTTTCTATCCTTCCTGTAATATTGATACTCTGTAACATCTAACTGCCAGTTCTGTCCAGACTCCTGCTCCAAATATTCATCTGCCTTACCTGTCAGGCCTCTTGCATTGAAATAAATATTTTAATTTCAGTCCTACCTTGTTCTCTACTTTGCTGCCTGCCTTGACTGTTTTGACTGGGTTCTTTCCCCAATCGTACCAGCCTCAGACTGATCTGTTCTCTCACTATCTCTGCGGGTCTCTCCATCCCCATCTCCATCCCCATCCCCCACCCCTCCAAACTAGTTTAAATCCTCCAGTGCAGCAAATCCCCCTGCCAGTATGTCACTCCCCTTCCAATTGTTGATGGATCTGACTGATAAATCTCCTAGAAAGGACACAGTCTAATGAACCCTAGCTTTAAAAATCTGCCTTCAGGAGCTGAACCGAGTACTTTTGCTGTCATTTCAGGAATATCTAAGGTTATTTATGGACACAACATATTTTCAGGCAAGCTTGGGTAATTATGGTTTTTGGGTGCTGTGTTGGAGTATGGTTAGCTAAATGCTTTTGATCTTGCAATAAGAAGTTGATAGAAGATAGATCAAATATAGGCAGTCATACGTGGAAATGTTGGCCCAACCAATCCATGATGGCATTCCTCCTCCTGGAAAGTTTAGTTCTTACCGTATTTGCCCAATGCCTTTTTCCTCTCTACCTCAACCCCATAGGTTTTCAAACTTTTGGTGAATAGACCTAATTTCAAATTAATTAGCATTTTACTATAATACTATACATTACTTATAATGTGAAAGCACTGTAAAGAGTTTTCAATAATACTTAAAGTGGCATCTATATACATAGCTCTGAGATTGTTGTGCTGTCATCTCGTTGGTAAATCTCTATCCCCAGTGTAATGTTTGACAACTCCCCTCACTCATCTTGCACTGCCAGATTGAACCTCTGCTTTATCTTCACATCTGTCAATGTAACATTTAATCAGTTGTTGGGAAATAAAGCAGTACTAATATTGCTTCTATCACTTTGCATCGCTGCTTTTAGCAGAACTGATGGGTTCAGCAATAATGTCACTTAACTAGTAATCCAGAAACCGAGATTAATGTTTCAGGGGCATGGTTCAAATTCCACCAAGCAGCTAGTAATTTGTAAATGAAACCTAGTCTTTGTAATGGTGACCGTAACCATCAATTGTCATCAAACCCCCACATGGTTTGTTCACGTGCTTGAAGAAGCAAGCCTGTCTTCCTTACCTGGTCTGGGCAAAAGTGACCTAATGGTCCCCCAAAATAACGAAGTAAGCTGCTCGGTTCACGGGAAGTAACCTGCCAGCAGAATCAACCAGAATCAAAACAGTTACCTGATACCAGTAAAACATGACAGAGTCTGCTTTCAACTGAACAACAATCCAGTATTAATATGGCATTAAGGAGGTACCAAACCCTAGAGACATCATTTAGGTCATAAGTACATTTAACTTGAGTGCCCCATTACATTTGGTGCCTGTTTTCAGGAGGCCTATTTCCCTGCTCCACACCAAAACTGCAAAGGTGTTTGCTCCTGAAATTCCTCATCGAACGGTTACAGGACAGATCCATCAACCTGTTCTGTTTTTACACTTGTGCATCAAGGTGCTATGTCAAACATTGAATGCTGAATCCAGATGTACTTGTGTTCAATATTTTCTAAATATTTTCTATTTTTAATTTATTTTCTCTCTAACATTGCAAGATGGAGCAGTGATCCTTTCTTTCACCCACTCAACTGTCATTCACTCACAGAATTGTTGCAAAATGGGAGGAGGTAATCTGGCCCATTGTGTCTGTATCGGCTGTTATGACATTGTGCTTGCATTCAGGAACTCTGTAACGTGGACATAGCTGCAATCCATGGCTCACACCACTGAGCAAGTTAGGCAACTTAGTTAGGGAGAAAGAAGATGTGGGAATAGACAATAAATTGACATTTCTTTGCCAACTGGAAACAGTCTTGTCTCCTGTCCAGCTGGAGCCCTGGAGGTTCCAGCCCTTCAGTTGGAAAACCAAATATTTTTTGAACACTATGGAGGCTTTTGCCTCACTAACTCTAAGGCACTAAGTTCTTAAGGCACCACACTGTCTCTTCTAGATGATGTCTAACAATAAGAACTGTAAAGCTGGAGCCAATTTGGGATTGTACATAGAGGTGTCAGGGTACAACCAACCCTGTCTCACAAGTGGGTATGCACAATAAAAGATGTCCCTATTGGCAAAAAGTTTCAAAGAAAACTGGGGTACTGAAGTACAAGAGTGCAGGAAAAGCAATCTTCATTTTCTTTCTTCTGACTTAGCAGTAAATCCTCAGTGTTGATCAGTAGGTATCAAAGACACATTTCTGTGGTGCGATCAGCTCAAGAGGGCTCTAGGTACTCCCAATAGGCACCAAATGCAATGGACCACTCCAAATTAACTCTGTCTGTGAGGTAAATGATGCCTCTAGAGTTCGGTGCCTCCTTAAGGTCTGTCTTAGTAATATTGGATTATTTTCAGTTAAAACACAGACCCTACCATGTTTACTAGTATCAGAAGGGACAGATTTTAGACATCTTTATGATTAATGTGATTCTGTGATAAGTAGATGCTTTTATTTTGTCGGGTAGGAGCTGGGGATTTGATGATAATAAAGTGGGGTTAAAGCAGAATGCAAAATTTGACAAAAAGTGTGGTGACTTCTGAAACTGAAGTGGAGGAATTGTGAAATTGAATTTGAAAGGTGAATTGGCTGGACATCCAAACAGGGCCAGATGCTAGATTTGAAATAGTTGAGTTGAATATAATGATGAAAAATCCCAAGGTGGAAAACATAATTTGGACAAACAAAACACAAATATTTTATAAATGGAACAGTGTTTCTATCATTGTGCGATACCAGGGACATAAAACTTGTTTTTAGTGATGCATCCTGCATGCAGTGCTGCTGTCTCAGAGTGCAGAGGGGTTAATAATTTTTCTTGTGGGAAAGGGAGCTGAATGTTGCCCTTTGGCTTTGGCAGTGGATCAGTTCTGCAGTTTGAAAACAGATGCTGGCAAATGGAAAGGTCTCGAGATTAAAAGGGGTGGATAGCAGCAGTCATCTACCAAACTCTTTTACAAAGAAATAAGCAAGCTCTAAGAAACGGGACATGCTGGAAAAGAATGCTAGGCTTTTCAATGTGCAAAGAAAATGGGAATATAATCTGTTCTCATTTTGTTTTTTTTTAAATTGGAGATTGATTTATCTAAATAGAGATGGAAATCTAATATGGTCTGAAGGCATGCCAATGACCTAATGGAATGAGGGAACAAGCAATAGATATTAGTTAAGTATCAATTGGGTTTGAATTGTTTGTATACATGAGAGAAGCTGGTAATCACTGGGGGTGCATTTCAGCAGAGTGATTAACTGAAATAAAACGCTCTCAAAGTTTGGAATTAAATTCTATTTCAATTGGTACATTTTGGAGTACTAATGTTTTCAAATTGGTCTGTTTGGAGATGTTATTACGTACCTCTGGAGCAGGTGGGACTCTACCTCAGATCTTCTAGCTCAAAGGTAGGGGCACTACCACTGCACCATGATGGTGGAACACAGCAAGAAACAGGTAGAGGCGTCAAAGGTTCATTTACCTGTTTAATTTGAATCAAGGTAGTCAATGTTGGATGGTGAGGCGAGACCATACTGTTAGTGCCAAAACAAGGTCAGACAAACGGTGGCTCAGCAGTATCTTGTGCACGGAGCAGTTCAGTGAGGTTCATTTCAATGAACTGTAAATTCAGAGAAACTGAAGAATGTGCAATTAATGTATGAATAGAATAGAATCTCTACAGTGTGGAAGCATTCAGCCATTGTGTCCACACCAATGCTCTGAAGAGTCCTCCTCTTACCCCCCCGCACCACAACCACCATCACCACCACCTACGCCTGTAACCCTACATTTCCCATGGTTAATCCCCATAGCCTGCACACCTTTGGAACTATAGAATGAAACCAGAGCCATACTCTTGTTAAGAGACACAGTTTGCTCACTAAGTTTATTCAGCATCCTTATTAATTTTTAATCAGATGTGCCCCTTTTTAGTCTGGTGCACATGATGATCAATACAGTTTTATTTTCTAGTCATGTTCTTGACTTTGATGAAGGGTCTGACTGATCGTTAAATTTGGCTAAAATACAAAGTTGAAAGCAAGTTTTGCAGAATATAGATGGGTTGTGAGAGTAGGCAGAAAATTGGCATTCTAATGTGCGAAAATGCTGAGGTCAACTTTGGAAGGAACATCGGCAAAGCAGAATTGCTGCTGTACCGAAGAAACTGGCTGTTCTTATCTCCGAAGGACAAAGAGTTTAGCGTGTAGGGATAGCAGTGAGGAAGACAAATGAAATGTAAACTTTTATTGCAAGGAATGGAATATGGCATTGGTGAAACTGCACCAACAGTATGATGTGCAGTTTTGATCTTCCCCAAGGAAAGGTACACTTGCATTTGAAGCAGTTCAGAGGACGTTAACTCGGTTGATTCTTGGAGTGAGGGAGTTAGTCTTGCGAGAGATGGATGCACAGGTTGTGGCTATGCCTGTTAAGAAGAATGAGAGGCGATCTTTTCTCGGAGGGGGGGCGGGTACTGACTGTAGATGTTGAGAGGAGGGAATTTAGAAACAGGGGTCATAATTTTTTTAAAAAATTCCTATTGAGCACCGATGCAAGGAGGAATTTCTTCCCTCAAAAGCTGTTCATGTTTAGAATTCCCCTCTGCGTAATGGAATGTATTCAAAGCTGAATTAGACAGGTTGTTCGTTGACAAGAGGCTATGAAAGTCTAGGCTGAAACAGTGAGTTAAGGAAACAAACCGATCAGCCATGATCTATTTGAATAGCAGGGCCTGGTTCATGGACCAAATGGCCTTTACTCGTACCTCTGACTCTTCCCACATTATCATAAAGGCTTATTTTTAAAGTCTCACCAGTCAGTTAGCACCAATAGAAATGTAAACTGTGACAAATTGAAATAAAAAGAACCACTATTGGAATTAAGCAGGAATGCACAACAAACTATAAAATGAAGAGCCATAAGGTAAAACACATGATTAACAGTCTGAAGCTTAAACTCTGCTGCTTATTAATTAGAGCTTGTAATCATTGGGTAGTACAGCACTTGAGTATTGCTGAGAAAAGTCATTTTGTCAAAGCTTTGTTTTTGTGTTTTGAGTAATGCTTAGGGTTGCTCAACATCACATGCTCATCTACCTAATATATCAAACAAATGCAAGTACATTTATCAATGCAAAGCAACAGATTCAGTATTATGAAGCATACTGCATTAACCACATGGGATTTTAAAATATTGTGGACAGCAGAACATTTGGTAGATAAAGGCATCATAGCAAAATAATCTTTTTTTTTCAATTGTTTTTGTACAGATAACACCTGAGATTGGGGTGTGAATTTGCTTTAGTTTCTGCTTGAAGCAGGAATATTGGGTAACGATTGATATATCAGCAACTCTCGAATGGAGGCAGTGAAGACTGTTGAGGGGTGTCCAACGTAAGTGCAGTCATTAACGTCCTACTTGCCAGTTATTGCACTAAATTATTTTAGTGACTATCTAGCACTCCCAAGAATGCCACGTCACATGTCACAATAGTCCCATGGTAAGATTTAAATGCATACAAATATGACAGAAGTGATCTCTACAATGAATGAATCCAGCAGGTACTTACTGCCCATGTGCAGCATGACTCCACACTTGCATGGCCATTCAGCCCATCAAGTCTCTCTGCCATTTGCCATGGCTGATCTAATCATTCTCCGCTTCACTTTCTTTACCCCATAATCCTGGATTCCCTTTAGTAATAAGGAATTTTTCTATCTTAGCCTTCAATATCCTTCATGACCCAGCCTCAAAATCCCTCCATGGTAAAGAATTCCACAACTCTCTACCCTCCAAGGAAACTCTTCCTCGTTTGTGTTAAATGAGCGGTCCCTTACTCTGAGATTATGCAGTATAGTCCCAACACTCCCATAAGGAGAAACGAGCTCTATCAAACCTGTCAACTGTCTGAAGAATCTTGTATGGTTTAATCGGATCACCTCTGCTTCCCCTAAACTTCAATGTGTACAGGTCCAACCTACTCAACATCTCCTCAAAAATAGTCCCTCCATAGCTGGTGTCAATTTGTGAGCTTTCTCTAAACCGCCTGCAATGCCTGGGCACTTTTCCTTGGATAAGGTGATCAAAACTGTTCAGTGTCCTAGATGTGGACTGATTGGTGCCTTGTATAATTTTAGGAAAACTTTGCTATTTTCCTATTGTTTTATTTTCCCTATGCTCCATTTCCCTTTTTGAAATAAAGGGTATATCCATTTGCCTTCCCTTATTACCTAAACTAACTGTGGCTTAGTCATGAGGACTCACAAATCCCTATGGTGAAACTTTCTGCAGTCTTTTTCCTTTTGAATAAATACTCAGCTCTTCTGTACTTCCTGCCCAATGCATAACTACTTGCTTTTCCACATAATATTCCATCCACCAAGTTTTATGTCCACTTGTTTAACCTGGCTGTGTCCTTGCATCGACTTTTGTCATTCTCACCACATGTCTTCCATCCACAAACTTGATTATAAAATTCACTTGCTGAAAATGTGTTGCTGGAAAAG
The DNA here is from genome assembly GCF_004010195.1 of Chiloscyllium plagiosum. Taxonomy (NCBI): domain Eukaryota; kingdom Metazoa; phylum Chordata; class Chondrichthyes; order Orectolobiformes; family Hemiscylliidae; genus Chiloscyllium; species Chiloscyllium plagiosum. Next base: position 88,329,604 of record NC_057717.1, on the reverse strand, counting down.
CGCAGCAGGTCAGGCAGCATCCAAGGAGCAGGAGAATCGACGTTTTGGCCATGAGCCCTTCTTCAGGAATGAGGAAAGTGTGTCCAGCAGGCTAAGATAAAAGGAAGGGGCGTTGGAGATGCGATAGGTGGAAGGAGGTCAAGATGAGGGGCGTTGGAGATGCGATAGGTGGAAGGAGGTCAAGGTGAGGGTGATAGGCCGGAGTGGGGTGGGGGCGGAGAGGTCAGGAAGAAGATTGCAGCTTAGGAAGGCGGTATAAAATTCACTTCCCTCATCCAAGTCATCAATATATATATTGCCAATAATTATGACCCCAGCATTGATCCCTGTGACAGTTCACCAGTTGCAGTCTGCATCTTTTCTCCATCTTTTCGGTTTAGCTCAATTGACTGGATGGCTGGTTTGTGAGGCAGAGTGACACCAATAATGTGAGCTCAATTCCCAGCTGCATCTTCACCATCCCCCCCATCCTTCCCTTTTGTTGTTTGCAGGATCAGCCCCTCTTAATGGGCTCTCTTGCTTTTATGCAGTTAGAAGATTTTCTGAAGGATGCTTTCGGGACCTTTTCTGAAACTGCTTACCTGTTCATCCTTCCTCTTTACATTCCAAGTAGACTCGTTTTCTCCAAGCCTTGATGCCAGGTGAATTGTCACTTCAGTTTTTCAGATATTTCTGTTTTGTGTGAAGTTTTCAAATGCCACTTCCATGAGCCATTACTGAGCTTCATAAATCTAACACCGATAGAATCCCTACAGTGTGGAAACAGGCCCTTCGGCCCAACAAGTCCACCCAGACCCATTCCCCCACACTATTATCCTATATTTACTCCTGACTAATGCACTTAGCCTACACATCCCTGAACACTATGGGCAATTTAGCATGGCCAATTCACTTAACCTGCACATCTCTGGACTGTGGGAGGAGGCCGGAGCACCTGGAGCAAACCCACGCAGACACTGGGAGAAAGTCACTAGAGGCTGGAATTGATCCTGGGGGCCTGGTGCTGTGGGGCCGCAGTGTGAACTACTCAGCCGCTGTGCTGCCCCTTCATCCTTTACCCTTTTGTACTTTTTGATTGTTATTACTGGACTCATCTCAAAGGACTCTCCTTAAGCTTTCCCCTTTCCTGATGCATAGGGTCCCACTGGTTAAATCACCAGCAGTCATCTGTCTAATGAGAGAGCAGCCCGATAGACTGGTAATGACAGACTATCACCTTTCATGGGAGCGTGGATGATGGTAAAATAGAACAAACAGGTTTAGTTACAAGGAATTTCTAAACTTCAGTTTGCAAAGATCTTTTGACTGGTTTGGGGTTGTACTGCATGCTGAGTTATGCTGATGTCTTGGATTGGGACATAAGTTCCTGCCTCAGGCAACTCTCTGTGTGGGGTTTGCACATTCTCTCCCTGTGTCTGCATGGGTTTCCTCCGGGTGCTCCGGTTTCCTCCCACAAAAATGTGCAGGTTAGGTGAATTGGCCGTGTTAAATTGCCCATAGTGTTAGGTGAAGGGGTAAATGCAGGGGAATGGGTCTGGGTGGGTTGTACTTCAGCGGGTCGGTGTGGACTTGTTGGGCCGAAGGGCCTGTTTCCTCCCTGTAGGCAATCTAATCTATCTGCTTCTGGCTATATGTACAAGAACAGTTAGCCTGGTACAAAAGGCCAATAGCCAGGACCTTGCACACCTGGTGGCTTCATGAGTTGCTACAGTGTGACTAAGTTATTTTAAAACAGACTGTTCTAAGTACAAAAGCAACACATTGTGGAACCTGGACATTTGAAAGGAGGCAGTCAGCGGGTCAGGCAGTGTGAGAGAGAAACTGACAGAACGTTACAGGACGAGGTAACCTTTCATCAGAACCTTCTGGCAGTTAACTTTGACTCTTCACAGATGCTATCAGACCTGACTCTGTTTCTGGCTCTCTTTGCTTTATGTTGTCGTTATTTCTGTGTCAGTATTTTACCTGAAACTGTGGGTAACACAGAGCCCAGTAGTAGGAATCAAAAAAGTAGAAAGGATGAAGGTAAGTAAGTGTTAAATTTACTTAGCTCCGTGATGGCTGACTGAAGTGGCATTTAAAGACCACGCAAAGCAGAAAAAAAACTGAAGTGACAATTCACATAGCATCAGGGCTTGGAGAAATAAGTCTGCTTTGAATGTAAAAAGCAAGGATGAACAGGTAATCAGTTTCAGAAAAGGTCCTGAAAGCATCCTTCAGAAAATCCTCAAACTGCTTAAATCAAGAAAGTCCATGGAGCCGGCCTGATCGTGCAATGGTCACTTCTGTATTAGTTGTACATTTGCATGCATTTAAAGCTTACCATGGGACTGCTGTGGCATGTGACGAGGTGTTCTTGGGAATGCTAGATAGTCGCTAAAATAATTTAATGCAAAAATTGGCAAGTAGGATTCTGCAAGGATAGGAGTGTAGATGAGCTTAAAAAGTTTAGGCCATACACTTCTAATGGCAGCAGATAAAACAAGAAGATTTAAATGTATGTGAAATGTCAACTGACTGAAAAGCTTTGTCGGCAGTGGGCATTTTGCAATTCAGCTGAATGAACAGCTAATAATTTATCTGCAGTGAATTTGGGAGAAATTTTAGATTTTCTTTTGTTGGATGTAACCAGAGCAAATAGGTACAGGGTTGAAAAGTGTGTTTCTGGAGAAGCGCAGCAGGCCAGGCAGCATCCGAGGAGCAGGAGAATCGACGTTTCGGGCATAAGCCCTTCATCAGGAATGAGGAAGGGCTTATGCCCGAAACGTCGATTCTCCTGCTCCTCGGATGCTGCCTGGCCTGCTGCGCTTCTCCGGAAACACTTTTCAACTCTGGTCTCCAGCATCTGCAGTCCTCGTTTTCTCCAAATAGGTACAGGGAAAAGTATTAAAATGACTGAATAATCTTTGCATTTTATAGTTTTATAAAATCAGCCATTAAAGCAGGAGAACTGTGCTGCTGGTTTTGTACAGCCTATGTTGACACTCTAAACATCACAGATGGCAAGAGGAGTCCTAAAGTGAAAGTGAGTATTGCAGATGCTGGAGATTAGAGTCCAGATTAGAATGGTGCTGGAAAAGCACAGCAGGTCAGGCAGCATCCAAGGAGCAGGAAAATCAACTCTTCATCAGGACCTTCAACAAGGTCTTCAACAAGGCAGGAACTCTTCATCAGGAGAGTCCTAAACCAATATGTAATCATGATATATATTGCTAGGTCCATGCTTTAAAAAGAATGGAAACTAAATTTCAGGCTGTTGTAAATACAGTGCTGACCACTCACATCATTTTGGGGAGTCCTCATGACCAGAAAAGTAAGAACCTATGGGATTGGAAGGAAAATGGCATGTTGCAGTCAAATTTGGCTTAGTGCCAGGAAGGATCAGCTAATGATTGACAGGCGTTTGTCTGACTGATTTTTATTCATTCACGAGCTGTGGGTGTCACTGGCCAGGTCAGCATTTCTAGCTCATCCCTAATTGCCCAGAGGGCAGTTAAGAGTCAACCACATTGCTGTGGGTCTGAACTGTCATGTCGGCCAGACCAGGTAAGGACAGCAGTTTCCTTCCCTGAAGGACATCAGTGAATCAGATGGGTATTTTTTTGACAATTGGCAATGGATTCATGGTCATCATTATAAGTCTTAATTCCAGTTTTTGTTTTAAGAGTGAATTCAAAATCAACCATCTGCCATAACAGGATTTGAACCCAGTCCCTACAGCATTAGCGGGGACTCTGGCTTAACAGTCTAGCGATAATGCCACTAGGCCATCACCTCCTGACTAGAGGGTTTTTTCTGGTCTGGTGCCTTCCTTCCTTACTGGACTAGGCAAGCAGAAATGGCAAATAGAATTCAATCCAGACAATGAGGTGCAGACACTGAGAATTGTAAAGAAACTAAGTGCCACTTCAGAAATCTGTGGATATGCAATCTTAAGGACAGTGAGTGATTGAGAAGCTGATTTCGAGAAATGTAGAGAAATTTTCTTTCAGTCATAGTATGAAATGGTGGTTAAGTTTGAATTGTATCAAATAAAATACTAGTAAGGCTACAGGTTATAAACTGCATACTGTTCTGGGTCACTGCATTGCAGGAAGGATGTTGTACTAAAAAGAATGTAGAAGAGATTTTACAAGAGAATTGAAGAGTTTTAACTGAGGGAAGTTTTTTTTCCCCATTCCTTCACGGGATGTGAGCATTGCTGCCAGCCCATCCCTAATTGCCAAGAAGGCAGTTGAGAGTTAACCACATTGCTGTGTGTTTGTAGTGACATGTCGTCTCCAGACCAGGTAAGGATGGCAGTTTCCTTCTCTAAAGGACATTAATGAACTCAGTGGGGTTCTGACAATTGACATGGATTTGTAGACTTTTAATTCCAGCTTTTTGCTTAAATTGAAATTCTACAATCTGTCAAAGCAAGATTTGTACCGGAGTCCCCAGAACATTACTGGAGTCTCCAAATTAACAGTCCAGTAAAAATACCACTCAGTTATCACCTCCTCCAGTTGAATGAGGTTTTCTTTGAAACCAGGAAGGCCGAGGGGAATCTTACATTGAGGTGTATAAATATTGAGGGTGAGACAGTGGATGGGAAAAATCTTTTTCCCTTCGCAAATGGGTTAATAACCAGGAGTCAAACTTGCTCTAGGCTGTCATGGTGCTTATCAATGTTTATTTCTTACAAATCTCACATCTACCATTTCCCTTTTTTTTAGTTAAGTTCACTATCCTTCCATGCTTTACTAAAGAAAGGTGGCTGAACGAATTGTCTTGTAATTTTAGCACCACGGACTTTGTTTTAAATTTCTACCCCTGATGTCATAACATTAATTTCTTGAGAGGTAAGGAATACAGTTAGTGTCCTGATTGTGTTGTCATTTTCCACATCTAGTTACATCTGTGCTTTCTTCAGCAATGAATGGTCTACTTAATAACAGTGCTGTTTCCCTGGATGCCAAGTCCATGCTAATAAAATGATTGGGTCAAGATGATTTACAAACAATAACCACTCTCTTACCAAAATATTCAGTGTGATATTATCCCCAAATCTGAAACTGGTGAAACCTTCAAATTCTTACCTCTATCCTGATGGTTTTTATTCAGAATTGAGGGAGCATTTTAGTCAGTCTATTTTACACAGTAGATATGCACCCACTATCCAATACTGCACAAATGAATGATTCTGCCACCAATACATTCATCACTGGGTTGAAACCTCTTGTGAAAGGGGATTGTATTGGTCACATTTGATTTTGAATATTAAGATTTGGCACTTTGAATCATACTTAAAACGTCAACTGATTGCACCCTGAGCATTTCTGTGATTTACTTCCTGTAAATCTCAATTTCTTTGCTTCTCAAATATCAATAGCATTTGTTTCCCCAATTCTGAGGTACAGTCCTCATTTTTTATTTAGTATTGCTTGCAATCCTGTATTTACACTGATTATGGGGCTAATTCTCAGAAGAAGTGGATAATCATTTAATAATTTAATTTAAAAAGCTCCTACTACCAGTCTTGTGCTCCAAAAGATAATTGTGCTTGAACAGAATTCAAGTCCACACTTTTTTCTGAGTTTTATTTCAGTGAGCCACACTTCATAAAGCGCTCAACCCACTGTTGACTAGCTTCCCACATTTATACAGCCAGTTAAAGCCCAATTAACTCTGAATTAGTGTGTCCATCCCATTAGGTCTCAGATATTCCTTCAGACTTTCTTAGGGGATAATATCCAGAACCAAAATCAAGCTTATGGTAGAAACTAGTATTTTGTACCACCTTGCATTTTTGAAATCCCGCTGAATGAAATGTATTAGTCTGTTGGAGTAACTTGGGCCTGTGAACTGTCCTTGGGTATGGAGTGGGATGAGGGAGAGGACTATTGATTTGGTGGTAGGCAATAATAAATAGGGCAGAGGGATTTTGGTGTGGGGAGAGTAATGACTGAGGGAGAGGGTGCATTATGCATTACATGCTTGTGTATAGGTGTATATGATATTATTACAGTATTATTATCAATAGACCTACCACCTTGGAATATAGGAGTAAGTGCTGGAGATCAGAGTCTGAAAAGAATAAGCCATTGGCCTTTTGAGCCTTTTAAGGTCATGGCTGCTAAAAGTGCACTCTCAATTCCACCCAATGTGTCTGTGCCCCGTGACCCTTGTCTCCAATCCCAGCAATTCAATTAGATTGCTTTTCAACCACCGATTAAAGATCTATGCTTATTTCACCATGCATTTGTCAACAAACTTGCACTTGTTTCAGGATCCACCTGAAAGCTACTTGATATGAACTACTGCTATTACATAATTAACTGGGAAATATTTATAAAGTCATTTTGATCTAACTGTCTTTATACTCTTCTAAGGATTCACTTGATCTATCCTGTCTATACCTGACATATGCTTCCTTCCTTTCCTTAACCAAACCCTCAATTTCTTTAGTTATCCAGCATTCCCTTTACCTACCAGCCTTCCCTTTCACCCTGACAGGAATATACTTTTTCTGGATTCTCGTTATCTCATTTCTGAAGGCTTCCCATTTTCCAGCCATCCCTTTACCTGCGAACGTCTATCCCCAGTAGGCTTTTGAAAGTTCTTGCCTAATACCATCAAAATTGGCCTTCCTCCAATTTAGAACTTCAACTTTTAGATCTGGTCCATCCTTTTCCATCACTATTTTAAATTAAGTAGAATTATGGTCGCTGGCCCCAAAGTGCTCCCCCACTGACACCTCCGTCACCTGCCCTGCCTTGTTTCTCAAGAGTAGGTCAAGTTTTGCACCTTATCCAGCAGGTACATCCACATACTGAATCAGAAAATGTTCTTGTACAATCTTAACATAGTCCCCTCCATGTGAACCCTTAACACTATGGCAGTCCCAATCTATGTTTGAAAACCACCCTATTATTCTTACAGATAGCTGAGATCTCTTTACAAATCTGTTTCTCAATTTCCCTCTGACGATTAGGGAGTTTATAAATACAATCGCAATAAGGTGATCATCCCTTTCTTATTTCTCCGCTCAACCCAAATAACTTTCCTGGATGTATTTCTGGGAATGTCCTCCCTCAGTACAGCTGTATTGCTATCCCTTATCGAAAGTGCCACCCCACTTCCTCTTTTGCCTCCCAGAGTGTAACTAACCTGATGAAGCTATTTACTGTATATCAAAGCCTCTGATGTCTTTTTCTTCAGATCCCTCTTGTATGTATTTGGGCAGAGAGTGTTGTCCCATCAGTGTGTGTAGGATGGATGTCATGACATCTACAGGGACTAGAGATAAAGATATGTCTTATCTTCAGAATTTCATTAAAATCCAGGACCACCTAAGGATTAGGTGATGGTGAAGCCAATGCAATGAGTTTAAATGTTCCTATGTGGAGATGTCTTTCATAGCTGCCCTCTGCATCTCACCCAGGTCTGGACCTTGTTTTGAGTAAGTTTGCTTTATCTGTAGGACCACGTGTAGCAAGTACCTTTTTATTAGAGAGAAATACGCTTCCTATACCAGTCACCAAGAACATTTTCACCTCCCCACTCCTTCTCTGCCTTCTGCAAGGACCATACCCTCCAACAGTCCTTTGTCCCCCACCCCCAGGTACGTTCCCCTGCAAGGGGAAAAGATGCAAAATCTGCCGTTACAACACCTCCCTCACCTCCATCCAGGGCCCCAAGCAGTCTTTCCGGGTGAGACAGAGGTTCACCTGCCTCCCTTCCAACCTAATTTATTGAATTAGGTGCTCCTGGTGTGGTCTCCTCTACATCAGGGAGACAGAGTATAAACTTAGAGAACGCTTCACCGAGCATCGCGGCCAGGCCTACAGGGACCGACTGGATCTCCCAGTCACCGTCCATTTTAATTCCCCCAACCACTCCCTTTCTGACATGACCATCCTCTGCCTCCTCCATTGCTACAACAGGCCAAACCACAAATTGGAGGAACAACACCTCACCTTCCGTCTGGGCAGCCTACTGCCCGGAGGACTCAACATTGAGTTCTCCCATTTCAAATAACCTCCCTTCCCAGCCCCTCTCCCTCCCTTTGACTGCACCCAGCCATCAACCAGATCCACTCCTCCCATTGACCAACCAGGTCATAACCTCTACCTGTCTTCACCTGTCCCCACTTCACCACCCACTTTATCTGCAGCTCTCCACATACCTACCACCAGCCCTAAAGGGGGGGGTTACACCCAAAACATAGACTTCTCTACCTCCTGATGCTGCCTGGCTTGCTGTGTTCTTCCAGCCTCCTGCCTGTCCAATGAAAGAAATTCCTGAAGAAGGGCTTATGCCCGAAACGTCGATTCTCCTGTTCCCTGGATGCTGCCTGTCCAGCAACACATTTTCAGCTCTGATCTCCAGCATCTGCAGACCTCACTTTCTCCTCAATGAAAGAAATCCCAATTTATCCAGCCTTTCTTTTTAACTCAAACCTACCATACTCAGCTACCCAGGTAAATCGCTTCTGAGCCCTGTCTAACTAAATAAAATCCTTCCTATAACCAGGCAACCAGAACTAGACAGATTGTACCTTGTGTGCCTGGCTGTTTGGTAAAAGATATGAAAATCGAGACTCTGGAGGAAATTTTTCTCTTCTCCCTTCCTGTTAAGGAGTCTGAAATCATTGACGCTTTCCTGGGATCAGCCTTGAAGGATGGGGGTTCTCAAGGTCATAATCAAGATTAGAGTGGTGCTGGAAAAGCTCATTCCTGATGAAGAGCTTTTGCCCCAAATGCCGATTTTCCTCCTCCGATGCTGCCTGACCTGCTGTGCTTTTCCAGCACCACTTTAATCTTGACTCGAATCTCCAGCATCCGCAGTACCCACTTCCGCCTTGTCAAGCTCATGGCCTGTGCAGAAGCTAACCTATACTGATCAACGCTCAAAGTTCAAGGCCAGTAGTTGCAACTGGTAACTATAAATGGATGTATTAGATAGAATGTCAAGTGCTCCAAGGAAGTGGTCACTGCAATTTATGAAGCTAATGTGGCAAAGCTGTCAGTCATTTTCTGAGGAGGGGTTACTGGGGTAAGAGAATTAGAAAGCCCCATACTTTACAATACAAAATGTGTGCACATTGCAGTTCAGTCTTGATGCATCTAATCCCTGCTCCCTATGCTACTGATAGTGTCTCATCTGTAGTCCTCAGTAAATTGTTTCAGAAGGCTGGTATTGATTGCTATGCCTCTGCCTGAACTACACAACCAGACTGGGTAACTTTGCTAAAGCTACATTTGATGTCATCTCCAAAATCTACAATAATCTAACCCTGAATCTGTAGAAGGAGACTGTGTTTACCAAAGGCCCATACAGGAATCCACTGATCATCTGTCCAAGGACCACAACCATGTGTCTATTCAAAGATCCCAGTTGGCTGTTGCTCTAGCAACATAAAGCATTTATACAAAGAATGAAATGCAAGTCTGTTGCATAACATGGAATCCTGACAGTGTAGAAAGAAGCCATTTGGCCCATCGAATCTGCCCTGACTGTCAAAGACCATCCAACCCAGACCCATCCCATCCCTACAACCCCACATGGGGTTTTTAACCATGTCTAACCCACCCAGCCTGTGTATCCTGGACATTATGGGGGCAATTTTTAGCATGGCTAATCCATCTAACTTGCATAACTTTTTAGACTGAGGAGAAACTGGAACAGCTGGAGAAAACCCATAGACCTGGGTAAAATGTGCAAACTCTGCACACTTCCAACCATGGGTGATGACTTGAACCTGGGTCCCTGGGACTGTGAGGCAACAATGCTGAGTGCTGAGCTACTGTGAGGCCCTAAAAAAACAACTAAATTGTAAAGGCCTTCGTTCTGAATCTTGGGTAACCTCCATTCTATCGACCCACCTTCACAGCACTGAGAACCTACTCACGCCACGTTAAGTGGCTCGATTTCAGCACCGTCTACCCATTCTCTTCTGATGTTTGCACTCATTATCATTTATTCAGCTTCTCTTTAGATTAGATTCCCTACAGTGTGGAAACAGGCCCTTCCGCCCAACCAGTCCACACCAACCCTCCGAAGAGTAATCCACCCAGACCCATTTCCCTCTGACTAATGTACCTAACACTACGGGCAACTTAACATGGCCAATTCACCTGACCTGCACATCTTTGGACTGTGGGAGGAAACCAGAGCACCCGGAGGAAATCCATGCAGACACGGGGAGAATGTGCAAAACTCCACACAGACAGTTACCCGAGTTGGGAATTGAACCTGGGTCCCTGGTGCAGTGAGGCAGCAGTGTTAACCACCGAGCCACCATGCTGCTCTTCTGTCCTGGCTTTCTATCAATAATCCCCTTATGAACCTACCTCTTTAAAATCGATTTCCCTAGGCTCTGTCACCACCTATCCACCTCTCTCTGCCCCAACCCTGTCTTCAGTATAAAGACAACCATTTTCTAGCTGCTATACGTTCTCCTGAAGAGTCACCGGACTCAAAACGTTAACTTTGCTTTCTTCCACAGCTCATACTGGATCTGTTAAGTTTCTCAAGCACTTTCTGATTTTGTTTTAGATCATCAGCATGTGCAATTCTTTTTGTCTCAGTTGCTTGTTGCTGCTTTAATATGGAAGAGTGCATTTCCAAAGATAGTCATTACTTTTTCGGCACTCTGCAGTGTGCTGACGTTTAGTCATTGTTCCAAAAGTACAGAGAAAAAGCTCAACAGGAAGCCACAACCTGTTTTCTATTTAGAATTGCTTGCTTTAAAGTAAATTTTCAGCCTGATCCTGCATAATTCTCGAGATAAAGTGCTGATCAAGTGTTGACGCTTGGCATGATTTGGTAGACAGCGCCAATGAAGTTGTTTCCACAGCTACATCAGAAATGTCTGGGGTTTTTTTTTTGCTCTGCAGGAATATTGCAACAAATAGAAAATTGTCAGTTTGTTAATCTGGATTATTGTTGAACCAAGGACAATATTCTCATCCACTGCTAACCATTTCCATTTTTTAATTCTTGAATTTTGTACTAAGGAGCTGGGGGTGCAAATCATTTTGACAGTTTTGTCTATTTCAAATGTGCTATGTTTGCAGGCCTGTAGACAGGGAGAAACTGCAGTTCACTGCAAAGAGGAGTGAGTGAGTGTGTTTGTCCCATATTTTGATGTTTATTCAGCTGCTCTGTTAACAAGCTCACTAGTGCTTCCAAGTCAGTCTACAGCATCCTTTGTGCTGTAGTTTCCAAACACTCCAATACAGACAAATGTTAAAATTAAATCTCTGCATTCATCTCATTTCCATCCTGCCAAATTGATTCTTTCGGTTGTAGTTCGCCTTGTTTCCAGTTTTTTAAAACCCTCCACCAAAATGAAGATGACACCTTCACTGTAATTCAGTCAAGGCAGAGCTATTGAGTTTATATGGCCATTAGGATTTACTTAAAGGGACAAAATATTGTAACATTCTGCTGTGAAATAATGCGTTGCATGTTTTGCAGGCTGATCGAACCTTGGTTTCTCTCTGCCGACAGTGCAGCTCTCTGCCAGTATTGCATTGGAGTGTTCCTTAAACAGGACTCGACTCCTTAACCTTCTAACTTTGTTTGTACTCACTGGAGGCGATCAGCATATCTTTGCAGCTTTGGTATCACCCTTGTGAATTGTTTTTGCACCCTTGCGGCCTATCCATATCCTTTGTGATATCAAGACCCGATCTGTGCATAAATGTGATCTAATTGTGATACAAATGCAAATTTCTTATCTCCAGGCACCTCATGCAGTATCAAACTTGGCTATCTCACTTTTGAAAATGTCTGAATTTGTGATGGGTTCTTTATTTTCTGTTCTGAAGTCATATTAAACATAATAGAATCATGTCGAGGGATGAATTTACAAGAGAAAGAAAGATTGTTTACCCTGTGGTATCCTGTTTTTGTAATACTTAAGATTAATCTGTTGACAGTGGGTATTTGTTTGTCTATTTTCTTCTGTAGCGAATCAGTGTGAGAAAGGAAACAATTCTATCGACCGAGCAGCTCGTTGAGGTGTGTTTTGCTGTGTAAGAAGGTTTGGGTGACTCTGACGAAGCCTGTGTTATTTGGGTCAGGTATATGGTGTGGAGATTTTGTTTGAATGGGGTGGGAGTTGATTTTCAGAGTAATGAACGAACTTTGCATTTTATTCTCCAGTTCCGGGTTAAAAATTAGCCCTAATGTTCGAGGAGCTTTGCTCCCTTCATTCACACTCCTTGATACAATAGATCAAGCTTACCTGGTGCAAGGTGCTTCAGGATGTCTGTTCAGGGAAGGCATGCTGCCTCAGAGTTTAAACTCGCTGACATTCCTGTCCTTGCGCGCGCTCTCTCTCTCTCTCTCTCTCTCTCTCTCTCTCTCTCTCTCTCTCTCTCTCTCGTTACACTGAAAGTTGGCTTTTACCTGTCTCCATTTTTTGCAATCCATATGACTGCCTTTCTGTGATTAGAATCTTGGTCTCTCTTTTGGTGAGTTCATGAGCTCTTCGAACCTTTTAATTTAATGTGAATTATTGCACTATTAGACTGGCTGATAAATTGGATTCACTTCAGATTTACTGTCAGCTTAAAACCTATTTCTCAAAGAATAAATTCAACCGTGTAGAAAGGGAGTAAAGGATTAAATTTGGAATGTTACACTAGACTGATGTGCCAGCATATTTAAATCAAAGGGAAGCATTCATGTTGAATATTAACACAGACCATACCTTGGTTTTTCATGACATGTATAGATGGGCTAAGGTTTATGAGGTGAAACTGAAAAGGCAAATTCCCAAGTAGTTTGGAGATCTGGAAACATAATTCTGGAAGTCCTTAGCAAGTTCCGCAGCTATGGAGGGAGAATCCGACTGAATGATGTTGGTCATGGTCCTTTCAGCAGATCTAATGTGGCTGGACCTGCTGTCGGAGTACACCAGGAAAACGTGAAATTGTCCATTTGGAGCATGCTGTGTAAATGATGAAAGATGACAGAGCTCTGAGGTACAGATGGATCTGGGGGGCTTAATGCATGAATCATGAAAGGTTGGTATGCAGGTAGCGCAAGTAATTAGGAAGTCTATGTTTGGGGAACTGAATAGCAAAATGTGAGGACATCATGCTTCAGTGATAAAGAGTCCTGATTAAACCACATCTGGAGTAATGTATGCTGATCTTTATTCATAGCACATAGAACAGTACAGCACAGCAACAGGCCGTTTGGTCCACAATGTTGTGCTGAACGTGACATCGAATTAAACTAATCCCTTCTCCCTGCCCTTGGTCCATACCCCTCCATTTCTTGCAGAGTCGTGTGCTTATCTAAAAGTCCCTTCATCACCATTATCGTATCTGCCTCCACCGTGACCCCTGACAGTGTTTTTCAGACTCCTACCAGTCTCTGTGTAAAAACCACTTGCCCTTCACATCTCCTTTGAACTTCCCCCAACACTTTAAATGCACACCCCCAAGTTTGAGATATGAAGGAAGGATGTAAATATGTTAGAGGCAGGTTGTTTCGATTAATGGGCAGGATGCCTTTGAGAAAACGTTGGACAGCCTATGCTTGTATCTCCTGGTGTTTCGAGGGAAGAGGTGACTTGATCAAAACATGTAAGACTCTGAAGAGTCACAACAGGAAGTATTTGGAAAGTATCTTTTGTCTTATCGGGAAAGCTAGAATGGGGGCGGGGGGGTATAAAATAAAGCTTGCCTGTTTAAGACTGCTGTGAGAGTTTTCTCTCTGAAGGTGGTGCAGGCAGCCTTTGAATATTTTTCAAGTAGACACATTGATTTTTTGGTGCGAAGGGGTTTCAAAGGTGATCAGGTAGGCAGCAATGTGGATTTGAGGTTAACCATGTTGAATGGCAAAACAAGCTTGAAGGGCAGAATGGCCTCCTACTCCCCATTCATTTGCTCTTATTGACTTGTTGAATATTTCAGCCATTTCTGTTTTCAATTTGTGAGGAAACTCTTTGGGGGGAAATGGTTAAGAGAAGGAGATAGAAATAAAAGAAATGCTCCATCTATATTTTGGTCACCAAATTTGCAGACTCTATCGCATTCTATGTTCAAAATTAAAACCATCTGCTGTTGATACCTTCCCACCCAAAATCCCAGAGCTGCCCTCCTGACTGTCTTCACAGTTCTCAGCACGTACACATTTCCTTTGCTATCATTTGGATCTTCTGTTCCAGTAACCTCACTGCAGTCTCCCTCAAGTCAAACGTTTCTCTGAATTCAAATTTCCTTGCCCTCCAACGGATCCTGTCATAGCCTCCCACTGTTGTGTATTTTTGCAGAAACTCGAAACCCTCCTGTATCACCTCAAGGCTCAACTCCAGAATGTTGTCCTGCTGGCTTGCAACTTAAAGAAATTCAGCTTATTTTTGTCCTGTGCCGGATTTACTCGTGTCCATAAAGTACCATAATTGCAATTTTCTTGCCAATTTCTCTGTGCCTGAGAGTTTTGTTCGCATAAATTTAATGTCAGAGTCATACAGCACGGATAAATATAGCAGGGGTAAATGTATGGGTGGGTTGCGCTTTGGCGGGTGTGGACTTTTTCCACACTGTAAGTAATCTAATTAAGAACAAACAGGCCCTTCGTCCCAACTCCTCCACGCTGACCAGGCTTCCTAAACTGAACTAGCCCCGTTTGCCTGTGTTTGACCTGTATCCTCTAAACCCTTCCTATCCATGTATTTGTCCTCCTATGTTTTAAATGTTGTAATTGTGTCCACCTCTACCACTTCTTCTGGCAGCTTGTTCCATATACACACCACCCTCTGTATGAAAAAGCTGCCCCTCAGGTCCCTTTTTTAAATGGTTCCCCACTCCTCTTAAACCTATGCCCTCTAACTTTTTTGATCCCCCTACCCTGGGGAAAAGACCTTTGACTCTATCCACACTCCTTGTGATTTTATAAACGGTCACCCCTCAACCTCCAAACTCCAGTGAAAAAAGGCCCTAGCCTATCCAGCTTCGCCTTATAACTTAAACATTCCTGTCTCGGTAACACGCTTGTAAATTGTTTTTGCACCCTCGCTAGTTGAATAACATCCTTCTTATAGGGGGTGACCAGAATTGGACACAGTACTCCAAATGTGACCTTGTGAATATCTTGTACATGTCTCAACTCCAGTACTCGGTGCTCTGAAGGCAAGCATGCTGAATGCCTCCTTCAGCAGCCTGTCTACCTGTGATGCCATTTTCAAGGAGCTATGTACCTGCGTGCCAAGGTATCTCGTTTGTCAACCCTCTCCAGGGCCCCTAAGTTCAGTCCTTTGCATCCATGTGATCCTCCTGGTCTACAGCACAATCTCCTTTCTACCGAATAGTCGTGTCTGACCTACAGCCACTTTCCAGTCCTCAGCAACACCTTTTTTGCTTCAATCGCTGGCAAATTTTATATCCCCTAAACATCTCTAATCAGTCACTACTTCCCACTTTCTTCACAAATCTATTTTTACAAAGCTTGCTTTGACAATGCCTTTTGAACTTTTGGTTCCAGTTTTTTAAAAATTGCTCTTGTAAAGAGCTCCAGGATAAATCTTTCCATCTGTAACTGTAATTGCCATCCATATTAAAATTCAGCTTCTGAATTGGTGAGTGAACATTGGTGACCTGACCTGAAAACAAAACCTGGTGGAGATCCCAGCGGCTCAGGCAGCATCCGTAGAGAGAAGACAAGCTAACGTTTTGTGTCTATCTAGATGACTCTTCAGAGTCCTGGTGACCTGATTATTCGTTGGTCTTCTTTTGCACTTTGTTGTGACTGTGTATGTTTAATAGTAGTCATGATTCGGAGATGCTGGTGTTGGACAGGGGTGTACAAAGTTAAAAATCACACAACACCAGGTTATAGTCCAACAGGTTTAATTGGAAGCACACTAGCTTTCGGAGCGACGCTCCTTTACCTGACAGGGTGACTATCACCTGATGAAGGAGCGGCGCTCCGAAAGCGAGTGTGCTTCCAATTAAACCTGTTGGACTATAACCTGGTGTTGTGTGATTTTTAACTGTGTATGTTTAAGTTAGTTAGTGTTGAAATATTTAGCCCTTTCCAGCTGAGCTGTTGAGAATCCAGTATCCAAGCTGTGTTATTTATGCAGATACACTTGTAACTAAGTGCCACCATCCAAACTACAGGGTGGCTGTGTGAGCTGGTAGCAGCAGCACTATCGCTATCACACTCCTCTGAATATAAACTGATGATTCCATCTCAAACAAGATGTAGAAATGGGTGTTAATTGAAGTAATTTTAACAGTTGTGAATTTAAAGCAAATATTACCCCGAAACTGACTGTAAAATGTGCATGCAATGCTAGATGAGCATGAATTGTTATTTTCTTCAACCAGAACTATGAAGTCCATTGAATATAACCCAAAGATGTGTAATGATATGCTGGTGTCCATTTAAATATTAAATGCCCATCTTGTTTATTTCAGAGATTTTCTGTCAATCGTGCTGTGGTTCCCATGGTTTTATGTTAATGGAGTAATTGGCAATATGTGCTGACCAGGAAAATGATTATTCACACTTGTTCATTCTGGTATAGAACAGTACAGCACAGAACAGGCCCTTCAGCCCACAATGTTGTGTCGACCATTGATCCTCATGTATGCACCCTCAAATTTCTGTGACCATATGCATGTCCAGTAGTCTCTTAAATGTCCCCAGTGACCTTGCTTCCACAACTGCTGCTGGCAACGTATTCCATGCTCTCTCAACTCTCTGTGTAAAGAACCCACCTCTGACAACCCCTCTATACTTTCCTCCAACCAGCTTAAAACTATGACCCCTCGCGTTAGTCATTTCTGCCCTGGGAAATAGTCTCTGGCTATCGACTCTATCTATGCCTCTCATTATCTTGTATACCTCAATTAGGTCCCCTCTCCTCCTCCTTTTTTTCCAATGAAAAAAGTCCGAGCTCAGTCAACCTCTCTTCATAAGATAAGCCCTCCAGTCCAGGCAGCATCCTGGTAAACCTCCTCTGAACCCTCTCCAAAGCATCCACATCTTTCCTATATCTCCCCTTGTTTTCCCAAGTGACAAAGCTGTCAGTTAATCTATTCTCTGCTCTCTTGGTTTGGTTTAGTTTGATTTGATTTGATTGTCATGTGTACCTAAGTACAGTGAAAAGCTTTCTTTACAAGCAGTACAGGCAGGTCATAGTAAGCAAGGGCATACAGAGCACATGGTGGGGAAAAGATTTAGGCAAAGGCATACAAGTTACATCGCACAGGGCATGTGTGAGGCCAGATCAGCATTATTTGATGTTAGAGAGTCCATTCATCAGTCTAATAACAGCGGGGAAGAAGCTGTTCTTGAACCTGCTGGGGCGTGTGTTTAAGCTTCCGTATCTTCCAGGTGAAAGTGAGGACTGCAGATGCTGCAATCAGAGTCAAGATTAGAGTGGTGCTGGAAAAACACAGCAGGTCAGGCAGCATCCGAGGAGCAGGAAAATCGACATTTCAGGCAAAAGCCCTTCATCAGGAATGTTTCCCTCCGCTCCAATCCCAACCTCCCCATAGAGCCAGTGGATAAAGGGGGTGCAGTAGGAGTTTGGCGCACTGACCTCTACAC
Organism: Chiloscyllium plagiosum; assembly: GCF_004010195.1. Lineage (NCBI taxonomy): Eukaryota > Metazoa > Chordata > Chondrichthyes > Orectolobiformes > Hemiscylliidae > Chiloscyllium > Chiloscyllium plagiosum. The sequence goes on along the minus strand of NC_057717.1, from coordinate 88,312,042 downwards.
TGCTGAAGCCAGACACCAACTCGAAGACACCTCCTCCTACCCCCCATCACCAAACCATTATCTCTCAGACCATACACAACCTCATCACCTCAGGGAATCTCCCACCCACAGCTTCCAACCTCATAGTCTGGGATCCCTGCACAGCCTGATTCTACCTCCTTCCCAAGATCCACAAGCCTGACCACCCTGGCCGACCCATTGTCTCAGCATGCTCCTGCCTCACCGAACTTATTTCCACCTACCTCGATACTGTCCTATCCCCCCTAGTCCAGGAACTCCCCATATACGTTCGAGACACCACCCACGCCCTCCACCTCCTCCAAGACTTCTGTTTCCCTGGCCTCCAACGTCTCATCTTCACCATGGATATCCAATCCCTCTACACCTCCATCCACCATGACCAGGGCCTCCATGCCCTCAGTTTCATCCTCTCCCGATGTTCCCACCAGTACCCTTCCATTGACACACTCATTCGTCTTCTTTATCTTCCGCCTGATGGAAGAGTATTGCCGGGAGGGTGATGGGTCTTTAATATTGTCAGCTTTCCATAGCAACCGGCAGTGTAAATGGAGTCGATGGATGGAAGATTGGCTTCCGTGGGGTGTGTGTACAACGTCCTGCTGTGTAGATGTCCATTTGGGTCATGGCTGGGTGATTGAATGGTGCAGTTGGTTAATCGGCTTCATCAGTGCCAAGTAGAAAAGTGACTGTGAGGATGTTGTGAGCTGGGGACCCATGTACTTAGTAAAAACAAAATAGTGTGTATGTGGGAAATGAAAACATACTCTGGTCTGGCAGCAGTTGTGGAGAGGGCAACAACAGCTAACACTTGGGTTAAACATTTTTGTTCTAATAACATTTCAGAGACTATGATAGATTTTTGAGCTAGTGAAATGAGGTGTGGGTGAGACATGTCTATGATATTAGATCACATGATATCGATGAATGAATGAGTGTCTTAATGGGGCATATAGAGTCAGAATTGTATGGCATGAAAATAGACCCTTCAGTCCAACTCGTCCATGCCAACCAGATATCCCATCCCAATCTAGTCCCACTTGCCAGCACCCGGCCCATATCCCTCCAAACCCTTCCTATTCGTATACCCATCCAGATGCCTCTTAAATGTTGCAATTGTACCAGCCTCCACCACTTCCTCTGGCAGCTCATTTCATACACGTACCACCCTCTGCGTGAAAATGTCCCGTAGGGGTCTCACCTGAAACCTATGCCCTCTAGTTCTAGACTCCCCCACCCCAGGGAAAACACTGTCCATTTATCCTATCCATGCCCCTCATAATTTTGTACACCTCTATAAGGTCACCCCTCAACCTCCGCTCCAGGGAAAACAGCCCTAGCCTACTCACGCTCTCCCTAAGCTCAAATCCTCCAACCCTGGCAACATCCTTGTAGATCTTTTAGAGTCATAGAGATGTACAGCACGGAAACAGACCCTTGGGTCCAACCTGTCCATGCTGCCAGATATCCCAACCCAATCTAGTCCCACCTGCCAGCACCTGGCCCACATTCCTCCAAACCCTTCCTATTCATATACCCATCCAAATGCCTCTTAAATGTTGCAATTGTACCGGCCTCCATCACATCCTCTGGCAGCTCATTCCATACACGTACCACCCTCTGCGTGAAAACCCTTTCAAGTTTCACAACATCTTTCCAATAGGAAGGAGACTAGAATTGCATGCAATATTCCAAAAATGGCCTAACCAATGTCTTGTACAGCTGCAACATAACCTGTACTCAATGCTCTGACCAATAAAGGTAAGCATATCAAATGTTGCCTTCACTATCCTATCTACCTGCAACTCTACTTTCAAGGAGCTATGAACCTGCACTCCAAGGTCTCTTTGTTCAGCAACACTCCCTAGGACCTTACCAATAAGTGTATAAGTCCTGCTAAGATTTGCTTTCCCAAAATATCATGTCTCACAAACTTGATTGAGTTTTTTGAAGAAGTAACAAAGAGGTTTGGTGAAGGCAGATTGGTAGATATGATCTATATGGACTTAAGGCATTCGACAAGGTTTCCCATGGGAGTCTGGTTAGCAAGGTTAAATCTCATGGAATACAGGGAGAACTAGCCATTTGGATACAGAACTGGCTCAAAGGTAGAAGACAGAGGGTGGTGGTGGAGGACTGTTTTTCAGACTGAGGCCTGTGACCAGTGGAGTGGCACAAGGATCGGTGCTGGGTCCACTACTTTTCATTATTTATATAAATGATTTGGATGTAAGCATAAGAGGTACAGTTAATAAGTTTGCAGATGACACCAAAATTGGAGGTGTAATGCACAGCGAAGAGAGTTATCTCAGATTACAACAGGATCTTGACCAGATGGGCCAATGGGCTAAGAAGTGGCAGATTGAGTTTTTGTTAGACAATAGACTGTAGTCGATAGGCGCAGGAGTAGGCCATTCTGCCCTTCAAGCCTGCACCACCATTCAATATGATCATGGCTGATCATCCTTAATCAGTATCCTGTTCCTGCCTTATCCCCATAACCCCTGATTCCACTATCCTTGAGAGCTCTATCCAACTCTTTATTAAATGAATCCAGAGACTGGGCCTCCACTGCCCTCTGGGGCAGAGCATTCCACACAGCCACCACTCTCTGGGTGAAGAAGTTTCTCCTCATCTTTGTCCTAAATGGTCTACCCCATATTTTTAAGCTGTGTCCTCTGGTTCGGTACTCACCCATCAGCGGAAACATGTTTCCTGCTGCCAGAGTGTCCAATCCTTTAATAATCTTATATGTCTCAATCAGATTCCCTATCAGTCTTCTAAACTCAAGGGTATACAAGCCCAGTCGCTCCAGTCTTTCAGCGTAAGGTAGTCCCGCCATTCCAGGAATTGACCTCGTGAATCTACGCTGCACTCCCTCAATAGCTCCCTCAATTTAGACAAATGCAAGGTATAAAGAGACAAAAGATGTGTCTAAATAGGCATAAATCACAGGAATAGTTGCAGTCCGAAAGCAAAAAACGAGGGAAACAAAATATGAAATAAAAACCTATCCAGCCAAGAAAGAGAAAACAAAATAGGCAATGTGCTTGCAATCTGAGGTTATTGTGGAATATAAAATCTCAGGGTGTATGGGGTGACATATTGGCAAGGAGAGAAGATTGGTTGGCTAATAGGAAACATCAGATTTAAATGGTTGTTTTTCTGCTTGACAATATGTTGAGTGGTGTAACACAGTGATCTATGCTGCTGCCATAACACTTGACAGTTCATGTAAATGACTTGGATGCAGGGACCAAAGGCAATGATGCCAAATCTACCTTGAAGGTAGGTAAAGTCAGTTTTGAAGTGGTAAAAAGGAGGGTACATCAAGATAAGGTTCAGTGAGTGAACAAAGGTGTGGGAAAGGGAGCACAATGTGGGAAAATGTGAAATTGTCCATTTTGGCAGGGAGGATAATATGTTTTGTTTTATCTAAATGAGGATATTGCAGGACTGAGATTCTGGGGTTCTCTTCTATGAATAGCAAAGACTAATATGCCATTGCAACATGTAATTAGAAATGGTAATAATTAGTTACAATTTATAGGAAGGAAACTGAATACAAAGGTTAGGAGGTTACGATTCAGTTAAACAGGACACTGGTGAGATCACTCCAGGAGTGCTGTGTGCAGTATCAGTCTGCTTAAGGATTTAAATGTTTTGGAGGCAGTTCAAAAAGTTTCCCCAATATAATACATGGAATTGGGGCAGGGTTGGGAGGAGTGGATGTTGTTGGACAGTCTTTTGTTTGCTGGAGTTCAAAAAAATAAGAAGTGACATGATTGAAATACAAAATCCTCAGGGGTCCTTTAGTGGCAAGGATATTGTGTATAATTGTAGAATCTGGAATGAAGTTGCCATTCTTTCAAAATAGAGTCATCAGGGTTGAGGGTTGGGACTCTGGAACACTCACTGTCTTTTAAGGAAGTTTTTTTTTTAAAAAGGAGAGGGTAGATTTGTGATGAACAAGGAAGTGAAAGGTTACCAGGGATTAGGTAAACTTGTGAAGTAATCTGATGAGTCGTCATACTGAATGGTGGAACTGTCTCAAGAGCCTAGGGCTTATTTGTGTGTTTGTATGATCTAATATTTAGGAACTCAGCATGGAGTTCAGATGCATGACTGGTACTTTGTGTGGTCTGAGCAGTGATATTCTACTGAGTGGACAGCCAGTCTGGGTTTCATTCTCCCATTGTACTGGAGATCACTTTGTGAGCAGCAAACATAATTATGCTGTATTGAAATCCATACTAGCACAGTGTTCCCAACCTTTCCAGTGTCAATTCATTGGGACAAATGATTCCACAGCACACCCTTGTTTTCCAGATTGCTCGTTACTGTCACATTTACTTTCATTGTTAAGCTGTAGTCGTAACGGAGGCGCTGATTGGTGAGGCTCCCCTGCAGCTTCGGCACTCCCTGCCCACCATCCATTCAGCCACCTCTGTCAATATGCACCCATCTTGCAGAGGTTGCTACGTGGCCCAGTCATAGAGAGAGAGAGAGAGAGAGAGAGAGAGAACCCGGTCACTCGCGGAAACAACTGCCCCCCTGGCCACGCAGGGGTTGGGTAAGGCAGTTAGCTGGACCCCTCTAACCCCCAAGAAGCCAAAGAACTGCAGATACTGGAAATCAAACAAAAACAAATTGCTGGAAAACCTCAGCAGATCTCTGTGAAGGGAAAGCTGCGTTAATGTTTCAGGTTCAGTGACCCTTCTTCAGAACAGGTCATTGAGTGACAACAGTCTGGATTAGTGGTGCTGGAAAAGCACAGCAGTTCAGGCAGCATCTGAGGAGCAGTAAAATCGATGTTTCAGGCAAAAGCCCTTCATCAGAAATACAGGCAGAGTGCCTGAAGGATGGAGAGCTAAATGAGAGGCGCATGCACCAAACAGAGATCTGTTTCCTGCCACAACAACAGGGGTACCTGCGATTGGCAGGTAAGTAGTACCACTCATCAGAAATGTGGAGGCACACTTCTCACCTTGTAACAGCCCATTAGTTGAAAACCATTCATCAGCAGATCTTGTTTCACATGGCAGGAGTGTTTGTGGTGTTGGAGGAGCACAGACGGCAGGTTTTGCCTTTCCAATGCTTGGATGGACTCCATTCCATAGGAACGTGATAGAATATTGGTGACTGAGATATTGACCGGCATTTCACTGAAATAATGACTTTTCAGAATGTTGAAAGGGATGTGGAAGAGTAGTGCTAGAGTATGGAGGGGTACGTCTGGTTCCAAGTGGTCGATTGTGCCAGGGACCCCCCCCAGCCAGAGGCACGGACAGATGTTTCTGCAGCCAGCCGGGAGCACTCAGAATGGTGTGCTGCCTCTCTGGTGCCAGGATCACAGACATCTTGGAGAGGGTGCAGAATATTCTCCAAGGAGAGTGGGGCCAGCGGGAGGTCATTACACACATTGGAACGAACAACATAGGAAGGGCAAAAGGTGAGATTCTGAAGGGAGAATTTAGAAAGCTACGCAGGAATTTAAAAAAGGAGGTCCTCAAAGTTCGCAATATCTGGATTACTCCTGGTGCTACGAGCGAGTGAGGGTAGGAATAGAAGGATGAATGTGCAGCTGAGGCAGGGGAGAAAGGTTCACATTTTTGGATCATTGGAAACTCTTCTGGGGTAGGAGAAGGATGAATTGCACCTGAATTGGATGGGGACGAATATACCGGCAGGGATATTTGCTAGACCTGCTTGGGAGGATTTCAACGAGTAAGTTGGGGAGATGGGACCCAGGGAAATAGCGAGGAAAGAGATCAATCTGAGACGAGTACAGTTGGGCAAAGGAGTGAGTCAAACAGGCAGGGACAGAGCAGAGAACAAGGTAGGACTGATAAGCTAGTGTTAAGGGAAATAAATGTAGTTTAACAGAGAAGACAGATGGTTAGGGACACGACACTGGGATGTCATAGCAACCAGAGACGTGGCTTACCAGGATACAAATGCTATAGGAAGGATAGATAGGGAGTGGTGTTTTTAATGAAGGATAGCATTGCGTCTGTACTTAGTCATAGAGTCATGGAGATGTACAGTATGGAAACAGACCCTTCGGTCCAGCACGTCCATGCCGACCAGATATCCCAACTCAATCTAATCCCACTTGCCAGCACCTGGTCCATGTCCCTCCAAACCCTTCCTATTCATATACCCATCCAAATGCCTCTTAAATGTTGCAATTGTACCAGCCTCCACTACTTCCTTTGGCAGCTCATTCCATACACGTACCACCCTCTGTGTGAAAAAGTTGCCCCTTGGGTCTCTTTTATATCTCACCATAAACCTATGCCCTCTAGTTCTGGAGTCCCCGACCCCAGGGAAAAGACTTTATCTATTTACCCTATCCATGCCCCTCATAATTTTGTAAACCTCTATAAGGTCACCCCTCAGCCTCCAACGCT
>NC_057717.1:88294008-88302748 GCF_004010195.1 Chiloscyllium plagiosum | reverse complement strand
AACTGACAACCGGAAGCGGCAGGGACAGACCACTACAAATGCTGGAGGAAAGATCACAGAAGCGCTTCACAGGAGGCTCCCAAGCACTGAGGATGTCACCTAGACAGGGGACGAAACATCTGCAACACAAATTCCCAGCTCGGCGAACAGAACCACAATAACTGTAAGAATAATAGGGTGGTTATGGTGGGGGATTTTAACTTTCTAACCATTCTGGGACTGCTGTAGTGTTGAGGGTTTAAATGGACAGGAATTAAAGTATGGATCCAGATAACCTTCTGATTCAGTTTGTGGATGTATCTACTAGAGAAGGTGCAAAACTTCACCTACTCTTGTGGAAATAATGCAGGACAGTTGACTGAGGTGTCAGTTGGAGAGCACTTTGGGGCCAGTGAACATAATTCTATTAGTTTTGAAATAGTGATGGAAAAGGATAGATAGGATATAAAATTCTAAATTGGAGAAAGGCTAATTTTGACGGTATTCGGCAAGAACTTTCAAAAGCTGATTGGGAGCAGATGTTCACAGGTAAAGGGACGGTTGGAAAATGGGATGCCTTCAGTAATGAGGTAATGAGAGTCCAGTATATTCCTGACAGTGTGAAAGGAAAGGCTGGTGGGTGTTGGGAATGCTGGATGACTGAAGAAATTGAGGGTTTGGTTAAGAAAAAGAAGGAAGCATATCTCAAGTAGAGACAGGATAGATTGAGTGGATCCTTAGCATATAAAGGCAGTCAGAATAAACTTGAGGGAAATCAGGAGGGCAAAAATGGGGCATGAGAGAACTTTGGCAAACAAGGTTAAGGAGAATTGAAAGGGATTTTATGGCTACATTAAGGACAAAAGGGTAACTAGGGAGAGAATAGGGCCCCTCAAAGATCAGCAAGGCACCCTATGTGTGGAACCACAGGACGGGGATGGGGGGGGGGGGGAGATACTAAATGAGTATTTTATATCAGTGTTTACTGTGGAAATGGACGAGGAAGATATAGAATGTGGGGAAATAGAAGGTGACATCTTGAAAAAATCCTTATTACAGAGGAGGTGGTGCTGGTTATATTGAGACATGTCAAAGTGGTTAAATCCCCAGGACCTGATCAGGTGTACCCGAGAACTCTGTGGGAAGCTAGAGAAGTGATTACTGGGCCCCTTCCTGAGATATTTGGGTCGTTGATAGTCACATGTGAGGTGCCGGAAGACTGGAGGTTGGCAAACATGATGCCACTGTTTAAGAAGGGCGGTAAAGACAAGCCAGGGAACTATAGACCGGTGAGCCTGACGTCAGTGGTGGGCAAGTTGTTGGAGGGAATCCTGAGGGACAGGATGTACATGTATTTGGAAAGGCAAGGACTGATCAGGGATAGTCAGCATGCCTTTGTGCGTGGAAAATCATGTCTCTCAAACTTGATTTTCAATAACCAATCCCAAACTCTGCAAATAATCAATTCCAGCCACCTGTTTATATCTGAAATAAAAGACTTGGCAATTTATTAACGATACAGTAAATTTAGCAGAGTAAAGTTAAACAACAAGGTAATCTAACTGGCCTACCCTTTAAGTTCAGAAATCTTTGTTTCCAGCCCCATTCTCAGAAAAGATTGACAAACAGACAAACTAACATTGTTAATGGATAAAGAGAACCACAAAAATAACTGGCCAGATTACTTATGTGGTTTATGTGATGTTAGGGTTTACCGGTATAGATTATTTTTTTGTTTTTCTGAAGATGGGGATCAGGGTCACCTTCACATTTCATTGTTTTTTTAAATTCATTCACAGGATGTGGGCATGGTTGGCTGGGCCAGTATTTACTGCCCATCTCTAATTGCCCAGAGGGCAAATACATTTCTTTGTGAGCTTCCAAGAGCTGTTCAGAGGGGCTCAAGCAGAGAACTTTGTAATCTTCATGTTTTGGCATCTACAGCCAGACTCCCCTTTACAGAAAACCAAGTCAAACACCCAGTTCAAACTCTGACCACTCCCTGACAAACTGACCATCTCCACCACCAAGTCCCAGTTACCATTCAACACCCGCTTGAGCACAAGGTCGTTTCCAGACTCGCTGGAATCAGTTCTCGGGTCCCGACCTCATTAATAGCCAGTTTTTGCTGCCTGGTTAAATATAATGCTCTTCCCCACTGACAAAGTATCTGTAGAAGCTTTTGCTCAAGAACCCATCTGGAATCAACGTCCAGGCCGTGTGTCACAAATATATACAAACTTATTTAGCCTGTTACCCGCAGTCTCAAAATCAGCTTTACCTCACTGCTTTCAGTTCACAGTTCCAAATCAAAATTGACTTTTCATTGTTTTAAATTTATTCTTTCATTAATGAGTGCTCTTAAAAATATGAGTCAGATAGTGTTCGTATATTCTGCATCTTAATAGTTACAATACATTACCACCTGGTTGAATTAATGCTGCATGTGTATGTCATTTATCATTCAAGTTAATAGCTTTAACATTTATAGGAAATGACTGAAATGAAGGGTGATACTCCTGCCTCACAGCACCAGGGGCCCGGGTTCGATTCCACCCTCGGGTGACTGTCTGTGTGGAGTTTGCACATTCTCCCCGTGTCTGCGTAGGTTTCCTCCCATAATCCAAAGATGTGCAGGTCAGGATGGATGGGCTATGCTAAAGTTGTCCATAGTGTTTAGGGATGTGTGGGCTAGGTGCATTAGACAGGAGAAATGTAAAGTAATAAGGGAATGGGATACTCTTCGGAAGGTCGGTGTGGACTTGTTGGGCCAAATGGCCTGTTTCCACACTGTAGGGATTCTCTGAATCTTTCCAAACTCTTGATTGAAATGGCTTGTAGTATCGGCCTGCAGTTCATATTAATATTATCAATTGTTTCATATCTACATTTGTGCTGTTCAAGTGTGTTCCAGGCACTATAATCTTTACTAGGCTTCTAGTGGCTGGGTATTTGACTGATGCATATTCATCATCTTGTGCAGAAAGCGTACATGCATCTGTAATAAACTGTCTGCGAATAGCTGGAGCATAATAACTTCTTTCAGAATCCTTACAATGGAGGTATTTATTGAGTGTGATGATGTGATAGTTGTATTGTAAATTGACGCAATTGTGGGATTACTTTGTTCTGCATCTCTTTTGAGTGCTTGATTCTTGATTGAGATCCCTAATTTATATCAAGAGAACTGTGGACGCTGGAATATCAGAAACAAAAAGTGACATTGCTGGAAAAGCTCGGCAGGTTGTACAACTCCTGTGGAGAGGAAGCAGAGTTAGTGTTTCAGGTCCAGTCACCCTTCTGCAGGACTGATAGTAGCTAGGGAAATGTTGGTTTTTATGCAAAACATGGGGTGGGGAGAGGGGTAACGGAGAAAATGATGGGTGGGGATTGAGTCCAAAGGGAGAAGAACAGTTGGAAAGACAAAGATGAGTCAAAAAGTGTGGTGCTGGAGCATCCAAGGAGCAGGAGAATCGATGTTTTGTGCATTTGTCCTTTGAAAGCAGACCACGTGATTACAAGGCTTGGGGGTTGTGGTAAGGACATCGGGGAAGGTGCCTGTAACCCGAAAATTGTCAAACTCGATTTGAAACCAGAAGGCTGTAAAGTCCCAAGCAGAAAATGAGGTGCTGTTCTTGCAGCTTGTGCCGAGCTTTGCTGAAGCACTGCAGCAAGCCTGAGACAGAGGTATTGGCCTAGGAACAGGGTGGGGTGTTGAAGTGGAAGCTCAGTCCTTTTTGTGAACAGAATTATTGGTGTTCTGCAATGCAGTCACCTGGTCAACACGTTGTCTCCCCAGTATAGAGGAAACCACATTGAGTAGCAAATGCAGTAGACTAGATTGAGTGAAGTGCAGTGAAAACCGTTTCACCTGGAAGGTATGTTTGGGCCCTCAGCTACGAAGGAGGCAGGAAGTAGACAGGTAGGTATTATACCTTGTGTGGTTGCAGGGAAGGTGCTGTGGGAGATGTTGGGCATAAAGGAAGAGTAGACCAGTGCCGCCCAGAGGGAGTGGTTCTTATGGAAGACTGACAACGCAAGGGAGTAGAATGTGTATCTAGTAGTGGCATCCTGCTGGAGGTGATGGAAATGTCAACGAATGATCCTCTGAATGTGGATGGGAGGTGAGGACGGGGGGCACCCAATCGATGATGGAGGTAAGAGGGAGCTGAGAGCTGAAGTGCGGGAAATGGGTCTGACTGGGCCCTGTCCAACTACAGTGCTGGAGAATCCTTGTGGACGTTTCAGAGGCCCCCTTGTCAGAACAGATGTGATGGAGTCGGTGGAACTGGGAAAATGGAGAAGAATCTCTACAGGAAGTAGATTATGGTCAAGGTAACTGGAGAGTTGGTTGGTTTGCAGCGGATGTTGATGGCCACCTGTGCCCAGGAAGGAGTTGAAGACTGATCCGATAAAAGGTGGAAATTAGAAGTGAAATTGGTAAATGTCTCCAATTCCAGGTGAGAGGGAAAGAGCACCAATGATATCCTCAATATACCAGGGAGAGAATTGTGGGTGGTGGGTGGAGGCTGGACTAAAACTAGAACAAGGAATGTTCCATGTGCCCCACAAAGGCATAACTGGGGCCCATGCAGTACCCTTGGCCAGCTCTTTGACTTGCAGAACATGGAGGAGTTAAAAGAGAAGTTATTCGAGTGAGGATGGGCTTGGCCAGCTGCAGGAGCGTGGTGGTGAATGGGGATGGTTCAGGCCTTTTATCTGGGAAGAAGTAGAGAACCCTGAGATCATCCTGGTAGAACCATAGAATCCCCGACAGTGTGGAAGTAGGCCATTCAGCCCACTGAGTCTACACTGACCTTCCGAAGTATATCCGCCCCCTATCCTATCCTTGTACCCCTGCATTTCCCTTGGCAAATGCAACTAGCCTGCACATTCCTGGGCACTGGACAATTTAGCATAGCCAATCCACCTAACCTGGGTGTGTAAAGGGATTGCACATCCATGGGAAAGGGGCTGGAAATTCTGAAACTGACGAAAGGGACAGAGGAATTGCGGGTGTCAGTTGGAAGGGACTGGACAAGAAGAGAAAAGAACTGAGTGGAGGTAGAAAGAGAGGAGCTCTGTTGGGGAGATCACCTGACGAAATCCGGTTAGTGACTGTAGTCACCCAGCAGCCTGATGTTCCTTGGGAGTTAGGAGGTATTGAGAACTGACACTGATTTATAGTCTCCCTTTCGAAAAGGAAACCATTCAGCCCATTTTGGCCTCCCTGCGAATCATCTTAATATTATTATCATTGATTTTCTCAAGAATATGGGCATAATATTCCTAACTTACATGACAGCAATTTTAAAAAAATGTGCCCTAGATGGAAACGTGTAACCCTGTGGGTAGTTATCCATACTTTAATGATTAGCGAGTTTTGAGAAGATTTGTAGCTCAGATTGAGGCTCTGGATGAGCTGGAAGGTTCGTTTCCAGATGCTTGGTCACCCTACTGGATAACAACAACATCAGTGGGCCTCAGGCAAGGCACTGCTGATAATTCCTGCTTTCTGTTTATGTTTGGGTTTCTTTGGGTTGGTGATGTCATTTCTTGTGGTGAAGCCACTTCCTGTTTTTCTCGGAGGGTTGGACATGGGGTGTTTTCTAGGTGTTTGGTCACTGTGGTTCAGTTGTTAGCACACTTGCTTCTAAGTCCAGCTGTTTTTTTTTTTGAGGTTACCATTCCAGGAGTTGAACATCAGTGCTGATCTGAGTGTATGATGGAAAAGCACAGCTATCTTACAAATAAGGTGTTGAGGGGACAAGCAAGGCCTGAATTGAAATGGATGTCAAAGGTTCCCATGGCACCATCTTGAAGAGAAGTAGAAGGATTAGCCTGAGTGTCATGGGCAATATTTATTCCTCCATTAACATCATAGGGAGTGAGGGGGACAACATTATCTTATCGCTTAGATTGCTGTTTGTGTGCGAATTAACTGCTATGTTTGCAACATTACAACTGACTCTGCTTCAAAGGTACCGAACTGGCTGTAAAGAACATGTTATGGGGCAGGGGGAGGCAATTCAGCCCTCCAAATCTGTTCCTCCATTCAATACGATGGTGGTTGATTTTCACGTTCTATGTTCTATGTTCTAACATGTTATGGGGCAGGGGGAGGCAATTCAGCCCTCCAAATCTGTTCCTCCATTCAATACGATGGTGGTTGATTTTCACCTTGGTTTCAATTCCACTTTCCTGCTCTCTCCCCAATACACTCCAACATCTTACTATTTAAAGATCTCTACCTCCTTAAATTTATTCATTGTCCGAGCCTCTGCCACACTCCTGCGGTAGTGAATTCCAGAGAAGTAATTTCGGTTTTAAATCTGCTGGCCCCTATCTTGTTTGAGATTGCCCCCATGAAGAAATGTCCATTTTGTCAATCCACTTAGGCATCTTGTATACCTAAACCAGATCCCCCTCTCATCCTTCTAAACTCCAGTGAGTATAGGCTAAACTACTCCAGCTCCTCATAAGACAAACTCTTCACCTCCAGAATCAATTGAGTGAATCTCCTCCAAATTGCCTCCAGTGGAACTACCTCTTTTCTCAAGTAAGCAATATCCTAGGTGTGGTCTCACTAAAGCCTTGTACTATAGCAGCAACACTTTCTCTTGTACTGTATTGCTTTTAACAATAAATACCAAATTCTATTTACCTTTCTTATAATCTGCTGTACCTGCATATTAGTTTTGTGCGATTCGTGCACAAGAACACCCAGATACCTCTGCACAGAAGCACTCTGAAGTTTGTCTTCATTCAGTGAATAAGTTGCCTTTTCATTCCTCTGACCATTTGTTCACATTAAACTCCATCTACCCAAATTCTGGCCCGTTCACCCTCCGCTATGTGCCTCCATTTGTAAATGTCTTCATTGCATTTCACTTTCCCACCTATTTTAGTGTCATCTCCAAATTTGGCTGTAGCACCTTTTCTGCCAATATCCAAGGTGCGCACTTTAAGATGTCTGATTGTGAAAGGTTCAAAATAAATTTCTTTTTTTTATATATCCTCAAGCCTATTCAATCATGGCTGATCTGTTTATGCACTCGATCAACCTAGCTTGGTTTTGTAGCCATTAATATCATGGCCTAACAAAAATATATAAAGCTCTGTTTTCAATTAACCTGTAGATATTTGAACATATTTATGATTTGGAGATGCCGGTGTTGGACTGGGGTGTACAAAGTTAAAAATCACCTGATGATGGAGCGGCGCTCCGAAAGCTAGAGCTTCCAATTAAACCTGTTGGACTATAACCTGGTGTTGTGTGATTTTTAACTTTGAACATATTTAAAATGTCATGCCTCCGTTTATGCTCCAAGTTTGTTCTTTCAATTTGAGATGAGAAATATTCCTACTTTCCTCTTCTACCTCCTAACCAAGAGTTCAGCAGATGAATATATACCCCTCCAGACAAGCAGTGATCCCTTTTCGATGAGTATTGCAGTAACTTTAAAGAGACCATAAGGACAATCGCACAGTGATTAGAATGTTGAGGGAACACTGTTCCTAAACATTTTTCTTGAAGTATTTAACAATTAAAGGCATTGCTGTGAATTAAATTTGAAGGATTTAATAGAAGGTTGAACAGCTGTCCTTTTTTTGAGATTCTTTGATTGGATTTATACGTCCTTTCACAACAACTGGAAAGAAAACTAGAGTTTAGGGATATTGCCTAACCAGCAGGAATACAGAGGCTTTTCATATTCTTTTACCAGTGTTTTCTCATTGTGCATTCTAGGAATGCCAAAACTTGGAAATAAATGCTAATATTGGGGAAAAAAATAGATTGGCTCCAACTCCATATACTACCATTTTTAAATCACTTATGTAGAAACTTGGCAAATGTTTTCTCATCCACATAAATAACATTTATAACACGATACTACCAGGTTTCTTACCTCAAAAATTTCAGTTAATGTTATTAGCTTTTCCTTTTCCTTGCAAATCCATGCTGGCTTTACCGGATTGGTTTGTATTTATCCCAGTAACAGCAGTGAGCAAGGGAACAGCAATGATATTCCAGTTCAGGAGTTTGCCTTGGAGGAGAGTTTCCAATTGGTGGTGCCATGCATCTGTTGCCCTATCTTTCCAGTTGTGATGTTTGCAATACTTGCCGTGTTGCAGTAGATTGTATATTCTTCATCCTCTATGCAGTTGTTAACATAGCAGGCCACTTTGTCTCGGATGATGCCAAACTTATTGTGTTATTGGACCTGCACTCGTCCAAGTAGGTAGACTGTATTCTATTGCATCTTCTACCTTGTGTCTTGTAGGTAATGAACAGAATTTAGGAGGTGAATTACTCACCTCGGAGCACTCAGCCTGTTTATGCAGTTACTGTGTGTTTACGTGAGTGGTCTATGTCTTTCTGATCACTTGTTACCCACTGGATAATGGTGGAATTTCTGCAATGATCATATTAAATCTCACAGGGAGGTGATCTGATTCACGCGATAATGTGCCTGACACTTGCTTGGCACCTCTATTATCTACGGTTTCTCAGCTCAAACCTGAATTGTTGTGTGGTTTTGCTGCATGTGGGCACAGATTTGCTTCGGTATCAGAAAAGTTGCAATTGGTCCAGAGCATTAAGCAGCCATCAACAAACAATCCCGTTTCTGACCTTATAATGAAAGGCAGGTCACTGGTGAAGCAGTTTGAGATCACTGGGCTGAGAACATGACCCTGAGGAACTCCTGTATGAATGCATTAGGATGATGGTAATTGACATGGCTTCCTCACAATGCCA
>NC_057717.1:88284246-88293508 GCF_004010195.1 Chiloscyllium plagiosum | reverse complement strand
GACTTGAGTGTTTTAACTTGATACGATAGATTTGATCTGTCAAGTGGCAGCATGTGATAAGCTTTGGGAAGTGAGGATTCTTTGTTGGACCCAGTACCCCACCACACTTCTGTAGTCAATGGTCAGGAAAAGCACTGTAGCGTGTTGGTCCAGAGATATGATTAGGTTAGATTCCCTACAATCCCTTCGGCCCAACAAGTCCACACCAACCCTCCATAGAGTAATCCACCCAGACCCAATACCCTACTCCCTACTAATGCACCTATCACTACCGGCAATTTAGCACGGCCAATTCACCTGACCTGCATATCTTTGGATTGTGGGAGGAAACCAGAGCACCCGGACGAAACCCACACAGATACAGGGAGAATGTGCAAACTCCACACAGACAGTCACCCGAGGCTGGAATCAAACCCGGGTCCCTGGTGCTGTGAGGCAGCAGTGCTAACCACTGAGCCACTGTATGCTTAGTGAAATGATGATTTCCCCAGCTCCAGTGCCTGGCGTAAAAGCCAGACATGCTCATTGTGCTTCAGCAGCTGTCCCCAAGTATAAGATTATGCTTTGCATCAAAACGTACCTTACACTTCTGTAAAATGATTTTTTGACACTTGAGAATGAACAGATAATTGATTAAAAGAGCTTCAAAACCACTGTTAGAATGTAGGACAGTACAGCACAGGCACAGGCCCTTTGGCCCATGTTGTTGTGCTGAACATGATGCCTGCCCTTGGTCTGTAACCCTCCGTTCCTTACAAATTCATGTGCTTATCTAAAACGTCCCTTTAAACACCCTGACCATATCTGCCTACACTATCACCCCTGGCAGTGTGTTCCAGACTCCTACCAGTCTATGTTTATAAAAAAAACTTGCCCCTCACATCCTTTTTGGATTTTCCACCTCTCACCTTAAATGCGTGCCCCCCCCTAGTTTTAGACTTTTTGAAAAAGGGTTCTGGCTGTCAACCCTATCTACGCATCTCATAATTTTAGAGACTTCTCCCCTCAGCCTCCGCTGATCCAGAGAAAACAACTCGCGTTTTTCTCGCCTCTCGTTTTCAGTCATACCCTCTAATCCAGGCAGCATGCTGGTAAACCTCCTCTGCACCCTCTCCAAAGCCTCCACATCCTGTCTGTAATGTGGTAACCAGAATTGTTCATTGAAAAGAAAATTGTCACAAAGCTCAAGAATTGAAAGTGTATTTCCAGGGATGGAATGTTTTATTTCAGGTCAGAGACTTTTTGGATTTGTTACCATCGCAACCTTTTTTGAAATGGAAATGCAAAACCATTTTTGACCTGAGCTTGGATGCTCCTTTCATATCTACTTTGGAGTTGGTTGATTTTGTTTTTGTTTGTCCTTTGTGAGTAATGTTTGGATGGAGTGTCCCCTTTCTGGATAAAAGCAAGAACAAGTAGAAACGGTGGATCTCTCGAACTGTTATCATTCAGTCATTTGGAGTTAGTTGAGCTGACCACATAACGGGTATTAAATTTAGCATGCTCCTTTTTCCCTCACCCATATTCCAGATGAATATTTCTCAATTTTTTTCCTCTGCTGGAGTTTTGCTGCTATGCAAATCAGTATAGACTGTCACCCACACAGTTGTTCATTCCAGTGAATGTATAGGTATGAAGATCAGACACGTTCACTGAACTTGATCAGACATCCCCAAGTAAGAAGTAAATCTGAGGTGTTTAAGCAGTAGTTTTCCTTTGAGTTGTTCAGTCTCCAAAGATTCACGGACAGATTATGCTCTGCTACTTTATGCTCTTTGATTATGTTCAGATTATGGTCTTTGAGCTACTGCTCAAGTGTATTTACTGGTATTGGGAGAGGATTGCTACCTTGTGCGGAGGGATGGGGAAAGATGATGTGCTTCATGGCTCGGGGTGATAGGATAGGCTCTGACATCAACCTTCCGTCATGAAATCATACTGTTCTTAATCCGAGCCTTATAATAAATGTCATTCATTGAATCCCCCACAGTGTGGAAACAGGCTGTTTGGCCCAACAGGTCGATACTGACCCTCTGAAGAACCTCCCACCCAGACCCATTCCCCTACTCTATTACTCTATATTTCCCCTAACCTACACTTCCCTGAACACAATGGGACAATTTAGCATGGCAAATTCACCTATCCTGCACATCTTTGGACTGTGGGAGGAAACCAGAGCACCCGGAGGAAACCCACACAGACACTGGGAGAATGTACAAACTCCATACAGGCAGTTGCCCGAGGCTGGAGTCTAACTTGGGTCCCTGGCGCTGAGGTAGCAGTGCTAACCACTGAGCCAGCGTGCTGCCTGTTGACATCAGTTGATTCAGTACGGATTCGTGGTTGAGCCTAGGTATATTCTGGTACTTAACATAGAATAATTTGTATCTCTCTGTATTACTGTGTCTGATCAAACCTACTGTATCCTTTATGGAATATAGTAATGATCTGCCAAAGACCCATCATCTCATTTCCCAGAGTATCATAGTCCTGCAGTTTCCTTCTCTGACGCTGTCAGCGTGGCCTATTTTCAACTGCAGTGAGCACAGGGAAACAAAATGAAGTGGTTTTCTGTGGCTCTCGAGTGTTTAGAGGAAAAACTCGACCTCATCTGGAAGGTTCCTCTGATAATTGGTGTCCCTTGAAGTTCTAGCTTTCCCACTACCATGACCAGGCATTCACTGGTAAAGTCATTAACTCTGGCTTGTAAGCTGAACGTGGGATGCTTGCTGCGTCCTGAGGTGGCTCACAAAGAGGCAGGGTCACTTTAAAGACTAATTGATGCAAATCTATTTAAATTGATTTCTGGCTGCCATTATGAACTGTCTGTTAGATTGTTGGAATGAACTGGCTTGCTCTCACTTTGAACAGCGCAAATGCCTTCATTACATTAAATACTTAACAGGAGCTGTGCTCCACATTCCACATTAAAACAAGTTGGGTGTGAAATGGTGGAAGTGTAGAGGAGGCAGTGCCAAGAAAAGCTGTGTAATAAAAGAACATCTACACTTGTGATGGTACAAAATTGATTTCATTTCACTGTCCTGTTAAGGAGTGCGCGTGAATTTCATGTATTTTAGTGCTTCACGACTTGATATCACGGGTACAGTGTCCTACATGTCATCACCCTCTGAAGCAGCTATTAGTCACCGTCTATTGACTGGATATGTGGAGGAGTTTTACTGGTTCATGTTTGCGAAGCTGAAAGTGACAGGCGCTCAGTGTTGCACTGCAGTGTGAAATCTAAACCTAGCAACCTGAGTGAATTAATAACTTCATTACTCGGGCCTTGAAATGAGGAAATTCAAGTTTCTAGAGACAGAATAAAATTGTATCATACTGTCAATATTTCCTGGCTATTATCATTGTAGTTTGTTTGTAAGAAAATCCAGCCTGGTTATTGGGGCTTTGTTTAGAAAGCTAGCAACTCAGAGCTGAAGCGGGCATGCAGTCCCTCCGGTCTGCTCTGGCCAGGACACGCTAACCCTCTATCTCAATGCCAAATTCCTGCTTTCTCTTCTCTTCCCTTGATGCCTTCCAAATCTAAAAATGTATTTATCAGTTTCTTTATTATGCTCAGTGACCTAGTCTCCACAGTCTTTTGCAATTCACTATCTTGAGGAAAGAAATATCTTATCTGCTATCCCTGATATATCAGTGAACCTTCACTGCACTCTCTCTTTGGCAACTACATCTTCTCTTGGATGGGGAGAGTGCAGGTGCATGTCTCAACAAGGCATGGTATAAATATAGTAAGACATCCTTGCTTCGCAATGTAAATCCTCTTGCACTGAAGGCCAAAATACCATTTGCTGTATTACCTGTTTACGTTCATTGGCTGGGATACAAGGGCACCCACGTTCTTTAGTGCATCCATGCTTTTCCTGTATAATTAGCGTGGAAAATAGAGGCAGAAATAGGTCATTTGACCTTTGAAGCTAACTCTGCTATTCAATATGGTGGCTGTTCACCCAACTCCTTACCCTATTCTTGCTTTTTATCTGTACCCTTTGATCACTTTAAACCATACAAACTATATCGTGCTCCTTCCTAATAACAGAACATTACAGTGTACAGGCCCTTCGGCCCTCAGTGGTTTCACAGGTCAGTGCAACAATCTGAAGCCCATCTAACCTACACTATTCCACTCTTGTCCTTATGCCTATTCAATGACCATTTAAATGCCCTTAAAGTTGGCGAGTCTACTACTGTTACATTTCAGTGTTTTGGGTTCAACTGCTTTTCTGTGGCATATTTCCATAGGGTCACCATTCTGTGTGTGAGAACGTGTCTTCTCACTGCAGTCACTGCACATGGTCAAGTCCCTATCCTGAACTGTCACCCTGGTTCTGGACTTCTCAGGAACATCCATCCTGCATTTACTCTATCGTTATATTAGAATTTCCCAGGTTTCAATGAGATCCCTCCCCTCCTCCTCAACTCCAGGAAGTGTAGTCCTAACTGAGGCTCCAGCTCCTATCCTCATCATTTACATCTCCACACTCATTGACTAAGTTGTATTTTTGTCCCTAGGGTACACAACCCATTTGCACGTTTTGTCTCATCCTCACACTGGTAATTTATCTCATCACTATTTATCACCACAGTCACCAACACCATCACACCTCCAGAGCATGGATTTACACAGATCAATTTTACACTTGACTTACACATTTTATACTTCCTTGCAAATGTAGCCTGTTTCATTACTGTGGGCGCAATAGTTGTTCTAACCCATCCCAGCAATCAGTACGCAAAATCTTTGTTTCCCTCCCTCCACAGCATACATCCATCCTCCTGAGACCAAACCTGTACACGAGTATTGGAAAAGATCTTTAGGGATCGGGTTGACTCTCATTTGGAAAAATATGGTCTTGCCAGCGATAGGCAGCATGGCTTTGTGTGGGGAAGGTTCTCTCGCGCTTGATAGAGTATTTTGAGGAAGTGACAAAGGTGATTGAGGGAATGGTAGTAGGTGTTGTTGTCTTTATAGACTGTAGCAAGGCCTTTGACACAGTTCCTGATGGCAGACTGGTACAAAAGGTGAAGCCACATTGGATCCATGGTGAGCTGGTAAGATGGATATAGACTAGTTTGGCCATAGATGGATAGCAATGGAAGGGTATTTTTCTGACTATAGATCAGTGACCAGTGGTGTTCAGCAGGGATCAGTGTAGGGATGAAAATGTGTTGCTGGAAAAGTGCAGCAGGTCAGGCAGCATCCAGGGAACAGGAGAATCGACATTTCCCTGGATGCTGCCTGACCTGCTGCGCTTTTCCAGCAACACATTTTCAGCTCTGATCTCCAGCATCTGCAGACCTCACTTTCTCCATCAGTGTAGGGATGCCTATTGTCTGTTTGGAAGATAACATAGATGGCCTGATTAGAAGTTTGCAGATGACTCTCAGATTGGGGGAGCTGTGGATAGTGAGGAGGATTGCCACAGGACACAGCAGGATATAGATAAGCTGGAGACTTAAGTAGAGAAATGGCAGCTGGAGTTAAAGCCAGACAAATTTTGGAAGCTCTAGTGCAGAAGAGGTGTATGCAGTAAATGGCAAACTACATAGTAGCATCAATGCAGGAACCCGGGCATTAAAGTCCATAGTTTGCTGAAAACAGCAACACAAGTAAATAAGGTGATCAAGAAGGCACATGGTATACTTACCTTCATCAGTTGGGGCTTAGAGAGTAAAAATTGACACGCCGTGTTGCAGCTGTATAGAACTCTAGGCCACATTTGAAATATTGTCTACGGTTCTGGCTGCCACACGACAGGAAGGATGTGCAGGGTTTCAACACCATACAGAAACAGTTTACCACAATCTTGCCTGGATTGGAGAGTATTAGCTATGAGGAAAGATTGGAAAAACCTGGATTGTTTTCACTTGAATGTCAAAGGATCAGGGGTGACTGATATAGGTTCACAAAATTGAGAGGCATGGATAGAATAGATGGTCAGAGTTTTTCTCAGAGTAGCAATATCAAATACCAAGGGACTTAGGGTTAAGGAAAAACAGGGGTAACTTTAAAGGAAATGTGAGAGGTACGTTTTTTTTTAGAGTGGTTAGAGCATGGAATGCATTGCCCAGGGAGGTGGTGGACACTGTTATAATAGCAGTGTTTAAGAGGCAGATATAAGTAGGCAAAAGTCTGTCATTTAGAAAGGCAGTATGTTGGTGTGGTCTGGATGATGCAGTGAGACATCCCTACTCCTGTACTCTAATTCCCTTGCTGTAAAGACCCAACATACTGTTTGCCCACCTGGTGCACCTGTGTGCTTCCTTACAGCCACCAGTGGAAAAGAGCATAGAGGTCTTGCTGCATCTCTCCTTTCCCAATCTCTCCACGTTTTTCAGGTGGTAATCTGCCTCCTGGTTTTGCTACCTGAGTGGATAACCTCACATTTATCTACAGACGAACCTCGATTATCCGGCATTCAATTATCTCAATATCGGATTATCCGTCAAGATTGCAAGGTCCCAATGCTTGTCTAAACTATGTTATCCGGAATTTGATTAACTGAACAAAATACTCCCTGTTTGTGTCTTTCGGATAATTGAGGTTCCTCGGTATATTATACTTCATCCCCCATGTGTTTGCCTGCTCGCTCAACTTGTTCAAATTGCACTGAAGCACCTTTTGTATACTTCTCACAGATCACCCACCCAGCTTTGTGTTGTCTGTAAGCTTGGAGGTATTACTCCAGCCAGTATTCTCGAAATCATTAACAGACATTGAGAGTAGTTGGACAAGCATTCGCTCACCTTTGTGGCAGCTCACTAGTTACTAGCTACCACTCAGAAAAATATTCATTTATTCTGCTCTTTGTATCCAGGTCAGTACAGTGCCCTGATTCCATGTGCTTTAATTTTGCATGGTAATTTCTTTGAGTCCTTATTGAAAGCGTTTTGGAAATCCAAGTAAACCACATCCAGATTGGAGGCCTGTGACCAGCGGTGTGCCACCAGGATCGGTGCTGGGTCCACTGCATTTTGTCATTTATATAAATGACCTGAATGTGAACACAAGAGGTACAGTTGGTAAGTTTGCAGATGACACCAAAATTGGGTGTGTAGTGGACAGCGAAGAGGGTTACCTCAAAGTCCAATAGGACCTTGATCAGGTGGGCCAGTGGGCTGAAGTGTGGTAAATGGAGTTTAATTTGGATAAATATGAGGGGCTGCATTTTGGACAGGCCAGTCAGAAGGTGGTGTTTGGTTTGCTTTCCTTTATTGGTCAGAGTATTGAGTACAGGAGTTGGGAGGTCATGTTGAGGCTGTACAGGACATTGGTTAGGCCACTGTTGGAATATTGCCTGACCTCCTTCCTAGCAGAAGGATGTTGTAAAACTTGAAGGGTTTCAGAAAAGATTTACAAGCCTGTTGGCAGGGTTGGAAAATTTGAGCTATAGAGAGAGTTGAATAGGCTTGGGCTGTTTTCCCTGGAGCGTCTGAGGCTGAGAGGTGACCTTATAGAGGGACTTGGATAGAATAGATAGACAAAGTCTTTTCCCTGGGGTGAAGGAGTCCAGAACTCGAGGGCATAGGTTTAGGGTGAGAGGGGAAAGATATAAAAGAGACCTATGAGGTAGCTTTTTCACAGAGGGTGGTACGTGTATGGAATGAGCTGCCAGAGGAAGTGGTGGAGGCTGGTACAAATGCAACATTTAAAAGGCATCTGGACAGGAAGGGTTGAGAAGGATGTGGGCCAAACGCTGGCAAATGGGACTAGATAGATTTAGGATATCTGGTCAGCATGGACAAGTTGGACTGAAGCGTCTATTTCCATGCTGTACAGTTCGATCACCTATTAGCTCCCTTATGTAACTTTACTAGATACATATTTGAAAAGTACCATTGGATTTGTCAAGCACATTACTTCCCTTTGGTAAATCCATGTTGACCCTGTCAAATACTGTCACTGGTTTCCAAGTGTTCTGTTAAATATTTTAAATAGGAATCTAGTATTTTCACTGCTACTGAGGCTGGCTAACAGCTCTACTTTTTATTTCTCTACTTTTTTTTAAAAAAAAGTTGTGGGGTTACATTAGCTACCCTCTAATTTATTGAGAACTGTTCCAGCATCTGTGGAAACTTGAAGCATAGCCACCAATGCATCCACTACTTCTAGGGCCTCTTCCTTTAATGCTCAGTCATGTAGATTATCAGGCCCTGGGGATTTATTAGTCTTTGATCCCATCAATTTCTTCAAAACTGTTTCCCTCCTGATACTCATTAGATCCTGCATTCCCGACATCTTTAGGACATTATTCACTTCCATCCTTGTGAAGACACGACCAAAATGTGTGTCTAGAATGAAGAACAATACAGCACAGGAACAGGCCCTTCGACTCTCCAAGTCTGCGCCGAGACAGTTTGCCCTTCCATGCTAAAACTGTCTTCACTTACAGGATCCGTATCCCTCTATTCCTTTCCTATTCGTGGATTTGTCCAGGTGCTTCCTGAATGTGTCTGCTTCCACTACTATCTCTGGCAGCATGCTCCAGGCACTCATCACCCTTTGTGTTTAAAAACTTGCCTCGCATGTCTCTCTTTTTTTTAAAACCGCCATCCCACCCCCTCCCTGACACCTTGAACCCGCGTGCCCTTGGAATTGACTGTCCATCCTGGGGGAAGAAATCTCAGTTTCTACTCTATCCATGCTATTCACCATCTTATGAACTTCTATTAGGTCACCTCTCAGCCTCCTGCTTCCCAGTGAAAACAAACCCAATCTATTCAGCCTGCCTTCATAGCTAAACCCCAGGCAACATCCTGGTATACTTTTTCTGTACTCTCTCCAAAGCATCCACATCCTTCTAGTAATGTGGTGACCAGAACTGTATTCAAAGTTTGTGAGAAGATTTGTAGCTCGGGTGCTCGTTGTTGTGGTTGTGTTCGCCGAGCTGGGAATTTGTGTTGCAGACGTTTCATCGCCTGTCTAGGTGACATCCTCGGTGCTTGGGAGCCTCGCGAAGCGCTTCTGTGATCTTTCTTCCGGCATTTGTAGTGGTTTGAATCTGCCGCTTCCGGTTGTCCGTTCCAGCTGTCCACTGCAGTGGCCAGTAGATTGGGTCCAGGTCGATGTGTTTGTTGATTGAATCTGTGGATGAGTGCCATGCCTCTCGGAATTCCCTGGCTGTTCTCTGTTTGGCTTGTCCTATAATAGTAGCATTGTCCCAGTCGAACACATGTTGCTTGTCATCTGCGTGTGTGGCTACTAAGGATAGCTGGTCGTGTCGTTTCGTGGCTAGTTGGT
>NC_057717.1:88266184-88283816 GCF_004010195.1 Chiloscyllium plagiosum | reverse complement strand
ATCTGCCGCTTCCGGTTGTCAGTTCCAGCTGTCCGTTGCAGTGGTCGGTATATTGGGTCCAGGTCGATGTGCTTATTGATTGAATCTGTTTGAACGGTGCCGTTACATCAAATGAGGCCATGGTTTCTTCCTTGTCTATGTGTATATTTCTGATGATCTCCAAGAATTCCTGTGTTGATTGTATAGAGTGTCTGGATCCGCTGATCGGGTGTTTCAGTTTCTGCTGTAGTTCTTTAGCCAGTTTGTGTGATGGTGTCCCTGGTGGTGATACTATGGGTCTGAGTGGGATGTCTGGTTTGTGCATTTTAGGTAGTCCATAGAATCTGGGGGTGTTGTTGCTTTCAGGTTTCATTCTTTGTAGGTCCGACCTGGTTATCTGTCCGTTTTTTTGTAGATTCCTCAGTGTGTTATTTATCCTATTGGTGAGCTGTGGGGTGGGGTCAAACTCCCTCTTTTGGTAGGTGTTGGTATCTGCAAGTAGTTGTTGTGCTTTTTGGATGTATTCTGCTTTGTCCAGGATGACCGTCATTCTGCCTTTGTCTGCTGGTAGTATGATTATGTTCTTATTGTTTCTTAGTGATTTTAGTGCTTCCCCCTCCTTGGTGTTGAGGTTATGTGTTTGTTTTTTCCTTGTTATCAGGGGTACGATACTTTGCCTCACTGTTTGTTGTGTCTCTTCTGTCAGTCCATTGTTCCTGAGTGTGCATTCTAGTGCTGCTAGGAAGTCTGCTGTCTTGGCGTCCCTGTGGTTGTGGTTGAGTCCCTTGGCCAGTATTGTTCCTCCCATGTCTGTGGGAGAGGTTTTTAACCCAGGTGTCTGTTGTGGTGTCCTCTCAGTTGTGTGTTAGGTTGGCCATTTTTTCTTTTAGTGCTTTTTTTTTGCGGTGTGTGGTCCTGTTCTGTCCTATGGTGACGGCCTGTTCTATGGTCCGGGTCCATTCCTGATTGGTGGTTTTTGAAATTAACGATTTTTTGCTGTATTTGTGTAGTCTGTTGTGTGTGTCTAATCATTACCTGGATCATCCTGAATCCGTTCTGTCTGGCTGTGTCCCTGGCTTGTGGGTTGTTGACTGGTGGTTTGTATCTGACACATGGTGGAAGGTTCGATTCTTTCGGCATTCGTGCAGGAACCGGAGTTGTTTGTATGTGGTGCTGAGGCGGTTGGCACAGGATTCCCATTTCCTGGCTTGTCTTAGCGTCTCTCACCCATAGCTGTTCAAAGTTTATGAGAAGATTTGTAGCTCGGGTGCTCATTGTTGTGGTTCTGTTCGCCGAGCTGGGAATTTGTGATGCAGACGTTTCGTCCCCTGTCTAGGTGACATCCGCAGTGCTTGGGAGCCTCCTGTGAAGCACTTCTGTGATGTTTCCTCCGGCATTTATAATGATTTGTATCTGCCACTTCCGGTTGTCCGTTCCAGCTGTCTGCTGCAGTGGCCACTCTCAGACAACAACTCACCAGGACGAAGGACCCGATACCCAGCATGAGCAAAACCAACGTAGTGTACAAAATCCCACACAAGGACTGCACAAAACACTACACAGGACAAACAGGAAGGCAGCTAACGATCTGCATCCATGAACATCAACTAGCCACGAAATGACATGACCAGCTATCCTTAGTAGCCACACACGCAGATGACAAGCAACATGAATTCGACTGGGACAACACTACTATTAAGTGGCAGAGACAAACCACTATAAATGCTGGAGGAAACAACACAGAAGCGCTTCACAGGAGGCTCCCAAGCACTGAGGATGTCACCTAGACAGGGGACGAAACGTCTTTAACACAAATTCCCAGCTCGGCGAACAGAATCACAACAGAACCGTATGCAATATTCAGAGTGTGGCCCAACTGAAGTTTTATAACTTGCCTATTCTTCTACCCAATGCCCATTCCAATGAAGGCAAGCATACCAGAAGCCTTTTTTGACTTTATCTACCTGTACTGCCACTTTCAATGATCTGGGGACCTGCACACCTAGATCCCTCTGCATGTCAATACTCCTGAGGGATCTGCCATTCACTCTATCATTTCCACCTGTACCTGACCTTCCAAAATGCATCACCTCCTATTTGTCTAGATTAAACTCCTCCCATTTTTCTGCCCATGCCTCCAATTGATCTATATCCTGCTGTATCCTCTGAGAATCCTCCTCCCTATTCACAATACCATTAATCTTTGTATTGTCCACAAACTTAGTAATTAGACCAACTACATTTTCCTCCAAACCATTTATGTAGACCACAAACAGCAGAGATCCTAGTACTGCTCCCTGTGGAACACTAGTCACAACCTTCCATTTGGAAAACCATCCTTCCGCCACTACCCTCTGTCTCCTAAGACTAAGCCAGTTTGGTTTAATTGGTTTGTCATTCCTTTGTTGTCCAATACAACTTCTACTTCTGACTGTTATGTCTTCACTAATCTTTTTCTCTTCACATATCCACGGAAGTTTTTACATTCAGTTTTTACATTCAGTGCAAGCGTACTGAGGTTTCCCCCTTTGCCCTCTTTTTCACTGAAATCTAAACTGATCCTAATTGTTATATCTGCTGCTTGTTTTTTGGCCAGTTTCCCCTTCCTGACACAATTCCTAATTTCTCTTGTCAGCTATTGTTTGGCTATGTTTCCCATTTTATTTTCGTGGCAGACAGGAATGCACAATAGTTACATTTGTTTCATATGCTGTTTAAATATTTGCCATGCCTAGCCACTGTCAACCCTTTTAAGTCATACTCCCTAATTTCTCATAGCTAAGTTGCCCCTTGTGCTTTTTAAACAATACTGTAACTGTTTTGTTTTTCAGTCCAAAGTGTATAACTCCTACTTAGCCATGTTATACTACATCTTCCATGTGTTTACCCACGCACTCAACTGGTTTAAATTGCCCTGAAGAATCTTTGCATCCTCCTCATAACCATGCCCAGTTTTGTGCTAATTTTATTAATTTTATTGAATACTGCTTGTGGTACAGTAACTGTGGCATTTAATTGAATTTGGTTCTTGACATATTACTGAAATTATCCCGACTGTGGAGTTTGAATTGAATTAGCTTTATTGTCACACATTCACCTGAGTGCAATGAAAAGTTTACAAGTCACCACTTATGGCACCATCATATGTATAGATTCTTCAGTTTTGTGCTCTGTGAGGCCACTATGTAAACTAGCAGAATATTGTTGGGGTGTGGGTGTGTGTGTGTAGTATGGCAGATTTCTGAAAATGCTTATGATTGACAGGCATAGTTAAAAATCCCACAACACCAGGTTATAGTCCCAACAGGCTTATTTGGAAGCATTAGCTTTTGGAGTGCTGCTCCTTCAGGTGGTTGTGAAGCTGTGTAAAATGTGTATCATTTTACTTGCATGATACTGTAATCTTTTGCTATAAATTCTGTCTTATGGTCCTGCTTTACAACCACCTGAAGAATAAGCAGCGCTCTGAAAGCTAGTGCTTCCAAATAAACCTGTTGGATTATAACCTGGTGTTGTGGGATTTTTCACTTTGTCCACCCCAGTCCAACAATGGCTGCACCACGTCATGATTGACAGGCAGCTATCTTTGATTTTCTGGTGCTGACTCGATAACTCCTGGTAATGTTTGGCTTTGAACTGTGCCTGTCCTACTCATCCATCTAGTGCTATTTTATTGATAGTTAGACCCCAGAAAGTCATCGTGAGAAATGTAACCTCATTTGAAAGTTGCAAAGCAAGAAATGGAAATGGGCTCCTAATTTTAGATGGTGTTTCCTATGAGCCAGGCATTGCCTAAACAATTGAAACTGCTTAGTTCAGTTATTGGAGATGCAGTTTCATGTTGTGTTATAGCTCCATGATCATACCTTCCACTCAGGAAGGTAAATGAATATATTGGCTTCACAACTTCATCTGAACTGCTGAGATGAGCAAAGCTGGAACATACAGTCAACTGTGTACTCACTTTGGTGCTAGCATTGGACCTACTTTGCAATGCAGCCAGGCTACTTTGCTGTGACTGTCCATTCATTGGCAATTTTTTGTGATAGTTTCTTCGCTTGCTTGTGCTATTCCTGCGATAAGACTTTCATTAAAGTAGACTGCAAATTTGTTCTCAGTAGCTGATGGTGGCAGACACCTTGTCAAGATGAAAGGAGAATGTGATTAAGAACTTCTTACACAGCAAGCAGCAAACACTGCAACTTGCTGCTGACAAGGGGTGGAAGTTGTCAACAATTCTGAAAGAAATTGAACAGGCACATGGAAGAAATAAAGTTGCGGGAGCGGGACTGATTGGATTGCTTTAGAGGGAGCTAATTAAGATTCAGTGGGTCAAGTGACCTCTGTTGTTAAGCTCTAGTCAGAGTCAGAACGAATGATACTGAACAAAGTCAGAGTAGACAGTATGAATGCAGGTGGGAGGATACCAAGGATGTAATAGTGAAATCTATCCCTCCAGCAGCACTGACTAGCAGCAGCTTTGTGGAATTTGTTTGAACTTGCAGGCTGTTTGAGTGTGACACTGATGCTCAGCAGGCATTTTATTGCATGTGCATGATTACCATCATAATCATATAAACATTTGCTGCCCCAAATAGGCAAAATATCTGAAATATGTTCAAATCCACAGGTTCAGCTGGTCCCAGACCATAAAATAACTCAAACAAAAACCTCTCAAACTAGTTGCATCCAATGTTCCTCTTCTCTCTGGACTGATTTCTGTTTTCTTGTTAAAATTATATACAGAGCTCAAAAGGTTTATTTTATCAGTGTGTGTCAAATTATCTGAATATGGACATCTTCACTGATGGCAGAGGCAGAACATTTAGTGAAAAACACCAGAGTGAATCAGGAAATGGCTGAGGTATTGGATACTGCAAAAAAAAAAACAGTGTGGTGACGACATCCCAGATGCAATTCTGAAGACTTGTGTTGTAGGAGTAACGACAACCACATCCAAACTATTCCAATTAAGCTATAACACTGGCATTTGCACACCACCTTCAAGCTTCCCTCCTGGCCACACACCATCCTGACTTGGAATTGTCCTGCAATTCCTTCATTGTCACTGGGTCAAAATCCTGGAGCTCCCTCCTGGGAAAAGCTGTGGGTGTGACTGCTCAAAGTGAACTGTAGTGGTTTGCAGAAGCTGCTCCCCAGCACTTTGGGGGCACTTGAGAATGGCTGATATTTTCCCAGCAATGTTCACAATTTTTATTTTTACATGGCTTTTATTCAAGATTAAGAAGATCATAAAATCCCTACAGTGCAGGTCATTCAGCCTATCAAATTCACGCTGACTCTCTGAAGAGCATCTTTTAGAGGTAGAACTTGTAAGAAATATTTATGTCATCTTTCAAATATTTTGCTGCTCTTACAAAATGCAAATCAGTCTTGTAAATCCCCACTGATTTGGTGACCTGATTTTTAAATTTCGAATATAAATGAAAAAAATGCTGTCTAATTGTTATAAATTCCTTTCAATGCTCACCTTTAAAATTGTGCTGATATGAGTGGGCAAATACTGAATGTGCTGGAATATGTATGGCCTTTGCATGGTCAGGTATAGAAACGGGTGTGGTGATCTCGTGCAGTTGTAAGCATTCTCATTCCTGAAGAAGGGCTTATGCCCGAAACGTCAATTCTCCTGCTCCTCGGATGCTGCCTGGCCTGCTGTGTTTTTCCAGCACCACATTTTTCAACTCTGGTACTCCAGCATCTGCAGTCCTCATTTTCTCCTAGCATTCTCATTACTGCCCACTCAAATGTGGTAACGTGAAAATCTTTCCGTACAATGGAAGCAGAGTTGGAATCTTTTACTTCCCACTTCTTCAGCCAGTGTATTCTGTCCAACGTCACCCGACATAGTTAATATCAACATCATGCATGCATACAAGATCCTTTAATGCATATTCCCCTATCCTCCCTTGTCTGCCTTCTGCAAGGTCCATTCCCTCTGGGACACCCTGGTCCATTCTTCCTTCACTCCCAACATTCCTCCCACAGCCCCATGGTACCTCTGCCTGCAACCACCAAAGACTTAACACCACCTTCCCCCGGCCTCCTCAGTATCCAAGGGCCCAATATACCTCCCAGGTGAAGCAGCATTTTACCTGCACTTCTCACAATCTAATCTACTGCATTTGCTGTTCAATGTGGTCTCCTCTACAGTGGGCAATTGCAGTGTAGACTGGGTGACAGCTTTGCAGAACGCCAGTGTTCTGCCTGCAAAACACACCCTGAACTTGCCATTACCTGGCACTGTAACACCCACCTATCCCTGGCCAGCATCTGTCTCAGGCTTGCTGCAGTGCTGCCAGTTTGCATTAACAGCTACTCATCCTCCCAGCCAGGTTGTTATCCACTCTTTGTCTGTCCAACTGTTGTTCTCTCTGGGTTCAACCCCACTTCTCATTTACTCCTTACCACCTTCCCCCATCCTATCTTCTGCATATCAACCAACATGTCAGTTCTGAGGAAGGGTCACTGGATCCAAAATGTTAACTTTGATTTCTCTTCACAGTTACTGCCAGACCTGCTGAGCTTTTCCAGGAACCAATAAACCATCTTTTTGTTTTAATGAAAAGAATAAAGTTCTCCCAACCACTAAAGTCACTTAACTTCTCTCAACATTTAACTCTGTTTGACCTTTACCACAACAGACAAGGGTGGCATGGTGACTCAGTGGTTAGCACTGTAGCCTAATGGCACCAGGGACCTGGGTTCAATTCTACTTTCAGGTGACTATGCAAACTCCACACAGGCATTCTCCTTGTGTCTGCTTGGGCTTCCTCCCACAGACACAACCTGCAGGTTGGGTGGATTGGCTCTGCTTAATTGCCCATGATCTGCAGGCTAGGTGGATTAGCTATGGGAAATGCAGCACGATAGGGATAGGGATAGGGTGCTGGGTGGTATGGTGTGGACTCGATAGGCTGAATGGCCTACTTCCATATGAAAGGGATTCTATGCTACAACCTGTATTTCTGCAATAATTGTCATGTTATATTCAGGCTTTCCTTTTATTGGTGACCTATTTCTCTCTCATTTGTAAATTCCTGTGTATGTTACATGTCCCCCCCAAAACCACTGCTGTCAGCTCAGATAAGGAGATTCAAGGCAGGTGTGATGCTATCCATTGTATGTAAATGACAAGTTGGCTTGGATCGAAGTGCTTCCCCACCGTCTTCACACACCATTTGGGCAGAAATGGTGATCTGGTGATGTGAAACCTGAATATTGCTGAAAAAGCCACATTTTCTTGAAGCTATTCACCTTTCACTCATCAAGCCAATTTCAAGGAATGCCAATGATCGAGGACATAGGAACACAGAAAACAATGTTATGACCTGTACACGATGCTGGGTTTCCCCACAGCTGCAGGCTGAACTCCCACAGCGAGTATTGATCATGTTTGTTTTCTGCCACATGGGACCGTAACTTGAATTTGTCAGAAAATTGTTACCTTATATGTGGTTTACCATCATTGATTCAGCTATGCTGTGAAATTTTGGGTTTGAAAAATACTCAATTGAATTTTATTTAAAAATGTCTTCTTGATAGGATTTAGCCTCTCTAGCGTTTACTGCTTAGCCCAAGTGACCATGAGAAGGTGGTGATGAGTCACCTTACATTTTGGATATTGCTGTTCACTCCGATCCTCCATGTAATGGGACATGGCAAGGGATATTGCACATTGTTGGGAGTCACCGTGTATGCTGCCTGTTTTCCCCCATCCTGAATTGAACTGTATACAGTTAGCACAAGCAGTGTCAGGTTGCCCTATTTGGCTGACTTTTATTTTCTGTTCTTGTTTAATATACTGTACATGCTCTCTCCGCAGACTGATCCTAACAAGTGCCCAGTCAGTAAGGAGCAGAGGTGAGAAATTTGGTGAGTAGGAAGGCAGTACTGCTTTTTATGATCTGTATTGTAATTTTCGTGAGAGTTTAAGGCAGTGTTTTAAACTTTTTTTTGTCAAGTGCTCTGGTTCTTGGCTCAAGAATCATACATTGGTTACAGCATAGAGGTGGCAATTTATCCTGTAGATTACATGCTCGCCCCTCTGCAGGAGAATGCGTTTCCTGATTGGGAATGTTAATCTGGTCCAATCGGGGAGGCCTGACTGAAGGAAAAGTGCAGGTGTGTCAGACATCCTGTTCACTCTGAGAGCTGGCCGTCTGTTAAGGACTGTGTGTGTGTGTGTGTGTGTGTGTGTGTGTGTGTAAAGGATGACTTGGTGATACAGGCCTCTGGGGTTACTCCCACGGTGACAAGAGAAACGCACACTCTGGTTATCTTTTATTGTGAAGGGAATTGAATACAAGGCCAAGGAGGTTATGCTTCCCGTACAAAGGGTGAGATCACATTTGGAATATTGTATACAGTATTGGACTCCTTAGTTAAGGAAGGACGTACAGAAGAAGCTCTAGCTGCCATTTGATTAACTGAATTTCGGATTATCCGAACAAGATCACAAGGTCCTGATGCTTGGCTAACTGTTATCCAACATTTGATTAACCGCACAAAATGCTCCCTGCCCGTGTCCTTCGGATCGCTTTTGAGTTGGGGTAAGTATTTCTGACGTCATGCCATTATTTGGGAAGCTTGACTCGTTCAATCCTGCTGTTGATGACTGACTGGGCCCAGTGCATGGAAAGAATATGTTAGTTTTTCATCTACTCAGAAAAACTACGAGTGTTTATCCCGACAACTTGTGGACCCACAGTTTTTTCAGTTATTAGCAGCCTGACATTCCCTGAGGTACCAAATACAGAAACCTTTCAAGAGTTACAGATTTAACTAAGGAGCATTATGATCCCGAGCTGCCTGCCTAATTCTGAGATGCTATTGGTTTTGCTCGGCGATTCAAGAACCAGGGGTTTTGCTGAGGTCAAGGCAGTGGCACGTGACTTTGGTTTAACCCTTGCTGAAATGCCAAGAGACCGTTTGGTATGTGGGATTAATGATGTAACTGTGCAAAAGTGCTGACTGGCTGAAGCCCAAGTGAACTTCAAACAGGCACTACAACTGGCTTCATCATTGGGAAATGTGGCAGGTGCAACATTGAAGTCAGGCCGCCTGGGCTTGGGGAACACCATCTGAGTGAAGGCAATTGTGTAACCTCATTAAGGACATCTCCTCAACACAGGGACTCTAGGTCAGCCCACAACAAAACCCCTAAATAAAGCCAAGCCTCAGCCAAAAGGGTTAAACCTTGCTTCCAGGAGCCAGGCCGGCAAGCCGCTGTAGTTGTTGCCAGTATGGGACTTGAGACAGCAAAAGAATCCCACCAGGCTTAAATGGAATAATAGAACTTGTAAGGTGGTATACAGGAGAGAGCACAGTCTGAAAGTTCCACCAGTTAAATTGTTCAGCAACATCCAAATCAGAACCAATCAAAATAGCCATCTGGTTAAATGGTCACCCGGTTCTAATAGATGTTGATAGCAGTGTCGCTGTATCAGTGATTGTGGAACCAGTCTTTCACAAAATTCACTCTCGACTCCAACATTCAAGTTTATACCAGGCCTTAGCTTAGTGCGTTTTGACAAGATTTGTAGCTCTGGTTGAGGTTCTGGATATAGGTTTGCTCACTGAGCTGGAAGGTTCATTTTCAGACGTTTTGTCACCTTATTAGGTAATATCTTCAGTGGGCCTCCGGGCGAAGCACTATTGATAATTCCTGCTTTCTATTTATATCTTTGGGTTTCTATGGGTTGATGATGTCATTTCCTCTGGTGATGCTATTTCCTGTGGTGAAGTCACTTCCTGTCCCTTTTCTTAGGGGGTGGTAGATGGGGTCTAACTCAGTGTTTGTTGATAGAGTTCTGGTTGGAATGCCATGCTTCTAGGAATTCTCATGCGTGACTCTGTTTGGCTTGTCCTCGGATGGATGTATTGTCCCAGCTGAAGTCGTGTCATTCCTTATCTGTATGTAAGGATATTAGTGAAGAGGGTCATGTTGTTTTGTGGCTAGTTGATGTTCGTGCATCCCACATCCAACCCCCTCGACCTATCTGTCCATCTTCCTTCCCACCTATCCATTCTATCCTCCCCATCAACTTATCACAATTGCCATCTACCTCCATCCCATTTATCTTTGTCGCAGCTCAAACCGCCTCCCCTATTTTTTTCTCAGCCCCCTTCCCCCAGTCCTGATGAAGCTTGCTCATGGGAAAGACCCGGTGAACCCTGAGCTTGGTAACACAGTGACTCTGCAGGACCCTGTGTTCTTAGTCATTGTGGATGCTGACTCAGTGACTGGGGGTGCATCGGGTTCATTCATCAAACACTAGGATGACAATAGAAAAACTGCCGGTATCTTTTGCAATATACTGATTACCTGGATTGTTGGTCACTGATAACAGGCTGTTATTTACCAGCAAGAAATTTTCAGCATTTTCTAAAGTCATGTGACATTCAACATAAAATGACAGCTCCATACCCTCCATCATCCAATTGTCTGACAAAATATAATCCAAACTAAAACTAACTTAGATCCTCTCTCATTCTAAACTCCATTATTTTGGTCTAAACTGCTCAATCTCTCTTCATAAGACATTATAAACTACTTATAACTCCTAATGCATATTAGCCCATTAGTTCATAACAAAAAAATTTATTCAATGTGGGTGATGGCTTAGTGGTATTATTGCATTAATTGAGAGACCCAGGTTTGAATCTCTCCACAACGGATGGTGGAATTTAAATTCAATATAAAACAATCTGGAATTGAGTCTAATGATGACTATGAATCAATTGCTGATTATCGGGACCCCCCCCCCCACCCCACCCCACCTGGTTTGCTAATATCCTTTAGAGAAGGAAACTGCCATCCTTACCTGGTCTGGTCTGGTCTGGCCTACCTGTGATTCCTGACCCACAGTAACATGGTTGGTTGTTAACTGCTGTCTAGCTGGGCAATAAGTGCTGACCTAGCCAGTGACCTCCTCATCCTGTGAATGAATAAAGAAAAAAAATTAAAGTTCATTGTGAGATTCTTCTGGGGCTGGTGAGATTTGAACCAGATATTTTGGCTCAGTGACAGGAACAGTGCCATTGTGGTAGAAGACCCCTTCAAACAGCTGAATATTGCTTCAGGAACTAACCCATTGCAACCATGGAAACAAATCCAGATTTCCTGTGTGAGAAGGAACCTAATGTGCATTATACACATGCAAATTGTTCGAATGATTGGATAGTTAACCACTGTGCAAACCTGACTTGGGAAATGACATGAACAGTATACATGGTGGAAAGTAGGTGAAGACATGAATTGCTGCCTTTATTGAATGAGTCTGCTTTCTCTTTTTAACACGGTCAGATGCTTTCCTCAAGGATAAACATGAAGGTGTATCTCAGGGGGTTTGCTTCAAACCAAAGTTCAGCTTTTAATTGCATTGCTCAGTTATTTTCTTGCTTTGTGTGTGCGCGGCGAGCTTATTGATTTGCCTTTGTCTGGAAATATATTTATTCCTTGTTTTAAATCACTGGCATAAGGTTTAAAAATAGATGGATCTGAGCATTTCTTTGTTTAAAAATCACAGGAACGAAGCGATCCAAACTCCTCACTGAGCATTATTTTAAATGTCTGCTCACTTTTCATTAAAAGATAGTGGGTCACAGAATCATTGCTGGGTTAGAGCAGTTACCATCAGGGTATCCAGAATGCCCCTTGTCAACAGCATCTGAAAACACAATCTCAGGGTTCATGTCAATATTGCAAACACCCAGTTGGACCTCACCGTCAGTTCTTAACTCTGTTGCTATCCCTGGTTTGTTACACTACTTAGCCAATATCCTGTTCAGGGTCAGTGGAAGTTGAATCCCAACTGAACACGGGGAAGTGCTGATTCAGCTCATCAGCTACTAAAACCGTTTCATTCATGACTTTGATGCCTTGTGTTTGACTATTCTAGTGCTGCCCTCAGCCTCCCCACTTTCCATTCCTTCCAGACTTGAACTTGTCAAAATCTGTGTTCCTATCCTGACTCGCCCCAAACCCTGTTCACCTATCACCTCTCTGCTCATTGAACTACATTAACTCTCATTTAGACAATAGACAACAGACGATAGGTGCAGGAGTAGGCCATTCTGCCCTTCGAGCCTGCACCACCATTCAATATGATCATGGCTGATCATTCTTAATCAGTATCCTGTTCCTGCCTTATCCCCATAACCCTGATTCCACTATCCTTGAGAGCTCTGTCCAACTCTTTCAAGGGTGTACAAGCCCAGTCGCTTCAGTCTTTCATTGTAAGGTAATCCTGCCATTCCAGGAATTGACCTCGTGAATCTGCGCTGCACTCCCTCAATAGCCAGAATGTCTTTTCTCAAATTTGGAGACCAGACCTGCACACAGTACTCCAGGTGTGGTCTCACCAGGGCCCTGTACAGCTGCAGAAGAACCTCTTTGCTTCTATACTCAATTCCTCTTGTTATGAAGGCCAGCATGCTATTAGCCTTCTTCACTACCTGCTGTACCTGCATGCTTGCCTTCATTGACTGGTGTACAAGAACACCCAGATCTCTTTGTACTGTCCCTTTACCGAAATTGATTTCATTTAGGTTTCCATATGGGAGTCTTGCAGTGTTTAAAATTCTCCTCTTTGCTTTGGATGTTGTCTCTATGTACTGCCAACCTCCATTAACCAACAGCAATCTGAAATTTCTATGTATCTGTTTCGAGCCACTTGCACGTCCCTGATTTTCCAACTGCTGCACCTTTGGCAGCAATGCATTCCTCGGCTCTGGAATTCCCTCTGTGTGTACTGTCAGCCGTGGGCATTCTCCTCCGTCAGTACACCCCTTGGATCTATCTCTCTCTCTGACCAAACCTTTCAGCAGACTCTGATAACTCCTTATTATTCTGTAAATTTATGAACACTATGTTCAAAGGCCTTACAATATTTTACTCTCAAATGTACTATAGGAATGCAAGTTGTTATTTATTGTGCACTGGACTTAATTAGAACAACTTTTTTTTGTCTAAAGATTTGACCTTTAAAAACTCATCATTACAGTCAGTATAAATCACTGTTTCCTCTATTGTTTCAATGCAGTGTATGGTGAGTTCTCCTTTTGGAGATTAATAACTCTGTTTTTAATGGTGCTGATTGAAGGCAGATTATTAGTCAGGATAGCAAGAGTTTTAATTTAAACAATACTCCAGCTTGGCAGCATCTGTGGAGAGAAATC
The DNA here is from genome assembly GCF_004010195.1 of Chiloscyllium plagiosum. Classification (NCBI taxonomy): domain Eukaryota; kingdom Metazoa; phylum Chordata; class Chondrichthyes; order Orectolobiformes; family Hemiscylliidae; genus Chiloscyllium; species Chiloscyllium plagiosum. Next base: position 88,270,637 of record NC_057717.1, on the reverse strand, counting down.
AGAGTTAACGTTTTAGGTCCAGTGACCCTTCCTCAGAACTGCACCTGAAACATTAACTCTGATTTCTCTCCACAGACACTGCTAGATCTGCTGAGCTTTTCCAGCAGTTTCTGCTTTGGTTTGATTTCCATCATCCACTGCCCTTTCTGATACTTGTTATTCGTACCCTGCTCTGTCATTGGCATGGAATCTTTAACGTGAGCGACTAGAGCAAATATCTTGGGCCTTGATTTCACTGCCCTGGTGGAGAGGGGTCATCTTGCAAAGCTAAGAAACCTGGGCTTCCTCAATGCAAAAATAGTTTCCTGTCAAAGGAGCAGCCAGATTGACTCACCTGGCTGTCTCTTGGGCAGGGAGCTTAAAAAAAGGACTGCAGCCAAGACTCTGCTGTCCTCTGAGAGGGTATGCCATGGTGAAGTGTGTGGGAAGGGCGAGTGCAATGTGGTAGTTAGTTGGAATAGGTTGGAGTTGCTTGCAGGTTTTTCAGGGGTAGGGATTGGAAACAAGTTCAATATTGGGGTGAAAGAGGAGTTCTACGATGTTGGCAAATGTGTCTGTGTCAGTATTGGGGAAATAGATGCGATTGGGACACAATGAGGGAAGGTTAGAGTTTAAATTTAGTCCTTCTTAAAAGATTAAACTGGTGTGTGGTCTCCTGAGGAGGTTTTATTACCCACTTGGGAACCCCGCAGCCTTCTGGACTTTATTGAGTTCAACAGCTTGAGGGCTTGAGCTCTCCCATATCCTTACCCCAATTCATCCACATCAGGTTATCTCTCCGTCCCAACGGTTAGCCAATAACAGCCCTCATAAATAGCTGTTCACCCTCAGAGTTGGATCGTTACCCACTCCTCTGTCCAACTGTTTTCCTGTCTCTTTGGGCTCTATCCCCACCAATAATTTACTCCTTAACCCCCTGGAGAAAGTGAGGTCTGCAGATGCTGGAGATCAAAGTTGAAACTTTATTGCTGGAACAGCACAGCAGGTCAGGCAGCATCCAGGGAACAGGAGATTCGACGTTTCGGGCACAGTGTGCCCGAAACGTCGAATCTCCTGTTCCCTGGATGCTGCCTGACCTGCTGTGCTGTTCCAGCAATAAAGTTTCATCCTTAACCCCCTCCCACCCACCCTATCTTATGCATATAAACCAACATTTCCCCAGCTACCAGAGGTTGAAAGGACGGGTCAGTCAACCTGAAACGTTAACTCTGATTTCTCTCCACAGATGCTGCTAGACCTGCCAAGGGTTTTCCAGCAATTTCTGTGTTTGTTTGTGATTTACAGCATCCGTGGTTTTTCTGTTTTTACCTTGCACAGCCTGTAGTCCACATTCGTGCACAATGAGCTAAACTGGCATTCGGTTGTGCACCACTATTTGTGTTGACCGTTTTGCAAACTAAGGCCTATCAGCAAATGTGCAAATGTTACTGATAGCAAGGTGCTTCTTTAGAGAAATACCTGACCAAACGACGACACGATTGATCTCCAGTTAATTGTGGTTTCCATCTTTGTGCCCGGTACAAGCTATGCATTCTGGGCATGGGGCTTTGCCAGGCATGTAACTATTATTATGTTTACTGGTTTGATGCTTAGACTATGTGCATGTGACAGTGAAATATTAATAATCCCTTCTGAGGAACCTGATTAGTGAGATATTCTAATGCAATTTAGACTTGAGGTTGAATGAGGGCTCCCTTTGGAGGAAGGAAATTCTGATCTGCAAGGTGTCCTGATCTTTGAGCTTTGGTGTGAGGACTTTCAGTTAATAGATTGTTTACTTGAATTGTAAAGAGAGTTTTCAATACACAAAAGTGGAGGGTGAGCTGAGTTGAAAGGTGAAGCTCGCAGGGCTGTTTTGGGTCGAATGGTATTTCTCATTATACAGCTCATGGCCTTATTATGGTTACATTGTTCTTCAGTACGATTTTGAGATGCCCATATATTATCCTGGGCATACAGTAGTGAGTGTAGAGTGAAAGATCTTACAAAAATCCTTATCCTTAATCAGGCCAGATAGGGTGGGGGGAGGCCAGAATTGAGCCAGTCGACTTGATGGAATGCAGTACAATCATATATTGGTATTATCAATGTGGTGAAACTACAATAAATGTGGCTATAGGGGTTTGTTATGCTAATGGAACACAGAATCCCCATGGTGTGGAAATGAGCCAATTGGCCCAACAAGTCCACACCAACTGAGTATCCCACCTGGACCTACCCTACCTGTCCTTACAACCCTGCATTTCCCAAGGCTAATCTACCCAGCTGCAACATCCCTGAATGCTATGGGACAACCTGGTATGGCCAGTCCACCTAATTTGCACATCTTTGGACAGTGGGAGAAAAGAGTACCTGACGGAAACCCACGCAGGCATGGGGAGAACATGCAAACTCCACACAGTTGCCTGAAGGTAGAATCAAACTAGGGTCCTTGGTGCTGTGAGGCAGCAGTGCTAACCACTGAGCCACCGTGCTGCCCACATCAAATCTGTTGCAGCCAGAGGCATCACCATTTTTTTTATATCTCTTCTTTGCGAAGCCAGTTGGGAAGTTATTGGGTCAGGCACTACATGAGTTGAAATAATGGCCATATTATGTTGTGACCGTCAGACTTCTCAAAGTGCTTTATAGTCAATTGAGTACTTTCGAAATACAGTCTGTGAAATTTGGGAGATTTCTTTTCAAAAATCTTCACTTTGTTTCCATTCTTTAGTTTGACAATTTGCCCAATTTTGCTGGCAAACCAAGATGTGGACATGCCATGGTGTGCTGGTAAATGTTACTAGACTGATCATCCAGAGCTCCAGTCTAACGATCTGTGGTCATGGGTTTGAATGGCAGGTGATGAAATTTGATTTTAAAATTCTGGAATCAAAACTAGTCTTGTGGTAACTCCACGACAATCAGCAGTGGTTATAAAAATCCCATCTGGTTCACTTATGTTTTTCAGGGAAGGAAGTCTGCCAACCTTACCTGGTTTGGCCTACATATGACACCAGATTCTCAGCAATGTGGTTAACTCTTAGCTACCTTTAGGTAATTTGAGATGAGCAATAAAAGCTGGCCTGGCTAGCAATACTCACATCCCATGAGTGAATAAAAAAAAGGCAAGTTTCTGCACGTGCCATTACCATCGTGCATTTCAGTCGGAAATGTGGAGAAGCCCCAATCTGTGAATCTCTGTATTACTTGATTATAGCTTTATGCTGCTCTGCCGTTTTGTGTCTGTCTCTCTGTGTCTGTTTGTCTGTCTGTCTGTCTCTCTGTGTCTGTCTCTCTCAAATCGTCTTGCCCTTAAACATAATGGTAAGATTAAGAGTTTGCTAAATTTGCATGTTACAATCCATTAAACTCGCTGAAGAAAGTTAGGACTCTCCTGCAAGTGTAAGTGCCCTTTTAACAACTTGCTAAATATAAGTACAGCTAATATTCCAGATCCCAAAGGCAACAATTTAAGCAATTGAGTCTCATTACTGCATACAGCAAATTCTAGTACATTGCAGGAGTCCAATCTATGGAACAGCTCTATGCTGGCATTTCCCAGCACTAATTTGATCAGTGCTACTCACTGCATATCACTGTACTTTCTCTCTCTCTTTAGTGTCTATCAAGAAATCTGTTTGAAAGCTACATTAAGTTTGCTTCTACCTTCCCAACACTGTATTTCAAAGCCTAATAATGTGTACCCCTCCATCCTGCCTTGTCAGAAAGGTTGTATATGCTACTGTGTCCCACTCCTGCCAATGAGATTAGCTAAAACCTGCCAAGGTACAGCCATAGCGTCCTACAGCACAGAGATAGGCCCTTTGGCACAAACTGGGCCACGCTGACCAAGATGTCCATTCATGCTAACCCTATTTCCCTGCACTTTCCCCCATACCCTTCTAATCCTTTCCTATCCATGTATTTGTCCAAATGCCTTTTAAATGTTAACGTACCCACCTCAACCATATCTGTACCACCCTCCGTGTAAAAATGTTGCCCCTTAGGTTCCCTTTTATTCTTTCCCCTCTAACCTTAAACTGATGTCCTCTTGTCCTCAATTCCCCAACCCTGGGAAAAAGACTGAGTGCATTCACCCTATCCATACCTCTCATGATTCTTATACACCTCGATAAGATCCCTCTGAGTCTCTCATGCTCTAAAGAAAAATGTCCTAGTTTGTACAATCTTTCCCGATAACTCAGACCCTTGAGACCTGACAACATTCTTGTAAATTTCTTCTGCACTCTTTCCAGTCTAATAATACCCTTCCTATAGGAAGCTGACCAAAAGTGAACACAGTATTCCAAGTGCAACCTCATCATCGTCTTGTACAGCTGTAACATAACTTCCCAACTTCAATACTCACTGCCCTGACTGATGGAGGCCAGTATGTCAAAAGCCTTCTTCACTGCCTTGTCTACCTGGGACTCCACTTTCAGAGAATCATGCACCTGAACTCCAAGGTCCC
>NC_057717.1:88227531-88265684 GCF_004010195.1 Chiloscyllium plagiosum | reverse complement strand
ATATAAATGTGCATCCTTATGTTCCATCACCCTGAATCCTGGAGCTGGCTTTGATCTTGAACCAGTTTCCTAGTTGCTCTGCACTGTGGATCACGCATCGCATTCTTTCAAAACAGCTGAAAGGACACACTGTTCCAGGCTTCACACTGTCATTAATCTGATGTACTGCCAGAGAACATTCAATATAAAGCACCAGAAAAAGTGGGAGGTGGGTTGGTGTTATTAACCGAACATGCACCTAAAACTCTGCTCTGTTGAACTCAGCCCCATGTCTTGTGCAGTCACTGTGATACAACATGTCCCTGTGAGCAATGCAGTCACCTCTGTGCCCTTGCTTTCAATGTACAAACTATATTGCTTTCTGAGCTAACTGGTGAAATATTGAAGTGTGAATATTTAATTTGTTTGAAACACTGTCTTGGGAATAATATGCAGTCGTCAGAAAGTCTCTTGGTTATGTCTCCTTCCCACGCATTTGGTTTTATAGAGGCATTGTATAATAGAATGGCGAGTGCAGAAAGAGGCCTTTCAGCCAATCAACTCTGCACTGACCCTCGAAAGAGCAACCCATAATCCCGCAAGGCATTTTTACCAAACCTGTACATCCCTTGACACTACAGGGCATTCAAGGATGGCCAATCCACCTAACCTGCACATGTATGGACGGTGGGAGGAAGCAAGAGCACCCGGCAGAAACACAAGCAGACACAAGGAGAATGTGCAAACTCCATACAGCCAGTCACTCAAGAGAAACTGAGATCTGGCAGCATCTGTGGAGAGAAACCATGTTAACCATTTTGCTGATTGGATTTTCGTTCGTCCCTTCTCTCTCTCTCCTCTGCCTCTTTTCCACCTCCATACTCCCATTTCATTCTTGATATGTGATTTAATATTATGCCCTCTTGTTCTGCACTGACTGCCCAAAGGTAATCGTTTTACAACTTCACCCTCTGAGTGATTGGATTAAACCTATTATCCTAACTGTTTCCAAAATTTGACCCATTATTATCGTTTGAATCTTCGTGTCAATTCTTTGTAATGTGGGGTCAACACAAACCACAAAATGCAGTATTTCCAACAGGATCTGTCGTGGCTGTGTGTAGTGATTCATCACTTCATGTGCCAATATCCTATTAACCATTCTGATAGCTTTATTTCCCCATGCTGTAACTTTGTGATTTCTGTTCACAAACACCAACATCCCCTTGCTGCTCCATAGTTCCTAGTTTTTTGCCAAGTTTCATTTCTACTGCAACTATTTTGTATGGGAATGGCTTTGTTAACCATTGCTTATGTTAGGAAATGGGTATTACTTGTTCCCCTTTGCTAAGCCCCTCCTTTAATGATGTGGTTAACTGTGTAGTTACAAGCTCCTTGGGTGTCTCTGCTTTAGTCCACAGTTTGCTGTCGTGGTCTTTTAAGTTGCTACCTTCCTTTTTATCAGTTTAACATAAGATGCATAACATACTCATTCAAGCCCATTTTATAAATATGCTGCATTTGTTCCACATTGGCTGCTTGTTTTGTGTTCGCAGCTTTCCAGGTAAATGGAGTTAAAAGTGTAAATGAGAAAATTTCATTCCTGAGAGTAACACAGTAATTCAGGGGTTAGCACTGCAGCCTCGGCACCAGTGACCCAGTTTCAGTTTGAGTCTTGGGTGACTCTGTGGAGTTGGCATGTTCTCCTTGTGTCTGCATGGGTTTTCCTCGGGTGATCCAGTTTCTTATCGTAGTCCAAAGGTGTACAGGTTGGGTGGATTGGCTACACTAAATTGTCCTGTAGTGTCCTGGAATGTGCAAGTTATGTGGGTTAGCCATGGTAAATGTGAGGTTATGGGAGTAGGGTGGGGGGTGGAGCTGGATCTGGGTCAGGGTCAGTGCAGACTTGATGGGCTGAATGGCCCCTCTCCGTGCTGTTGGGATTTTGATTATCACAGTTATTCCGTGTGGCTAGCCAAGTATTTATTGCCCGCCTCGTCCCGTCCCATCCCTAATGACTCTGGGGAAGTTGGTGGTGAGAAACCTCTTGCCCTGCTGCTGTCCTTGGGATAAGGACACATTGTTGTTAAAGTCGCAGGATTTTGACTTGGTGACAGTAAAAGAACAGTAGTTTCAAGTTTCAGGAATGGTGTTTGGTTTGTTGGGGAATTTGCGAACACAATTCATCCGCTTATCTGAGCAAAGGTATACTGGCAATGGAGGCAGCCCAGAGGAATTTCCCTCAGTTGGTTCCAAGTCTCGAGTGATTTTTTTTCCTGTGAGGAGTAGGTTGGGCTGGTACTCATTGGAGTTTAGACGGACGAGAGGCAACTTTATAGAAACATTCAGAATTGTTAGGGGGAAATTGATGAGATTGGTCTGAGGCTCATCCACAAGAGGAAACAGTGTGTAATTTCAGAGTAAGGAATTACCCATTTAAATCGGATTAGGAGGACTTGTTTTTCCCCCTGCGTTTACTGAATCTGTGGAATTCCTTACCGTAGAGGACTGCAGAGGCTGGGTTAAGTGAATACAAGGTTAAGGTGCAGATTTTTAATGCTTAGGGGAATCAAGAGTATGGCAGGAAAGTTTTTAGTTGAGGAATACCAGATCAGCCATGATCTCCTTGAATGACAGAGCAGACTCGATGGGCTGAATGGCCTACTTCTCCTATATCTTCTGATCTGAGGGGTATTCCTATGCATGTGTTATCCTTGCCCTTCAAGGTGATAAAAGTCTTGAGCTGTCCTGATGAGTTGCTATACTGTTTCTTGTAGATGGTGTGCACTGCTGTGCTGTGCTTTGGTGGATAGCAGCTGAAGAAGCGACTGCTTTGTTCTGAATGATGTCAAGTTCCTGGATTTGGAGCTGCACTCGTACAGCAAATGGGCAATTTTTCTATCACACTCTTGACTTGTGCCTCTGGATGATCGACTGTCAGGAGATGAGTTGTTCTCTGCAGAAGTTCCAGCCTCTGACCTGCTCTTGTATGAACTGGGCAAAGAAAGAGCTTAAACTGGAAGTGTCAAATATATCTCAGTTAAACATCAGTGTAACAGTTAATGAATAATGCCTGGCCTGTTTATACACTTAGACTGAGCTGCGTCAATGTTACCTGAAAACCGAGGCTGTAGGTTTTGTGAATGACAGGTGCTGAAAAAAATACTCAGCTCTTTATTCCAAGAAAACTACAAGCGGTAAAATAGTTCACTTCGCATGGTGTAGGGTGGGGAGTCCTTGGGAATTGGATCATTTGATGATGTTTGTTGTTGATACCTGGGATCCCTCGTGTTCCATACTCAAGAAAAAGTTGAGGAACCGAGTCGCAAAAGTTAAACTTCAATCGATACAAAAATACAGTCTGACTGTGAACTCATTGCTGCTTGAGAGACCTTGTCTTGCACAGGTTGGCTGTGTTTTGTAACATCAAATTGAATGAATGTCATTCTGAGGATAACACTGTGCAACACATGCCAATGTTATGTATTTGCCTAGTCTTTTCAAGAAGCCTATTAATTAAAGTAATTTTGGTGTGATTTACATCTCTTTTGATTTGGTGCAAACTGCTTGACCCTTGTAAAACTGCAGGTTACCTATGTTCATGTTGAGGTATCTCCTTCTCTCCTAGATCATATAGATTTTGCTGCCAATCAGTGCGTTATCTTCTGATGGATGAAGACCCTAACACTGCAAAGCCTTGTTCCCATGGCGAGTCCTGCGGTCAGTCCTGACTCTTCCTCTTCCGATAACCTCAGTCCAGATGAGCTGGAACTTCTAGCAAAGTTGGAGGAGCAAAACAGGTGTGGATCAGCAGCAGCAGCAGCAGCACAACATGATGATACTGTCGTATGAGCTAGTTTAATACTGTCATTTAACCTGAACTCAAACTGTGCTAAATACTTGCTCAAGTATGTCGCTTGAGTCTTCATTTTAGTCAAGCTGTTGACTGGAAAGCATGGAATAAAGTGTGGTCTGATTGCTTTATGGAGGCCTGTATTTGGGGGTTCATTTCCTGGCCATGCTAGCTGCTTTGCTTGCTCTTGTGGTCAATACTATTTGCTTTGGTGCAGGATATTATGTGAAGTATCTTCCCTGTTTATAATTTTTGGCATGCTTCCTGGAAGCTGAACATGCCAGTAAAGGTGGTTGCCCCACGACATGCAGTCATGGCCTCTGCTATCACGTCATTCATGTGCCATTCATGTTATGGTTCACTAAGGAGCATGAATTGCTTTCCATCAATTTGAAACATTTAAAGTCACTTTCCAATAATGAAACATCAGGGACTTTAAGATAGAAAGCAAAAATAAAATGTGAATGTCTTCCATTGTTTTAAGGAAAATAATTGCTACTTTGCAGGAGAACTGGCTCATGTCAATAGCTTGCATGACAATTGGAGAATTGACAAGTGTGATCAGGCTATTTGACAGGTACTACAGCATTTTTCTGTTCAAGCACAGAAAATATAGGTGAGAAACATGAAGGCAGAGAGAGAGGTGTGGTTGCACTGGTGAAATTTATGCACGATTGGTTAATGTTAACAAATATTTTGATTAGAGGCTGCATAGAAGGTGGTATTTTTAGGAGATGGACGGAGAATTGATGGTCAGTGAGATATGCAGTGACATCCTCACATTTAGAACATAGGATTAAACCTGTGATGTACTTTTCTAATGTAAAATAAACTAACTTAACCTCCGCACCCCTCAACTCACTGCTATCCATGTGCATGTCCAGCAGTCGCTTAAATGTCCCCAATGACTTTGCTTCCTCACGGCTCTTAAACTCGATCCCCCTGTTAATGAAAGCCAAAACACCATATGCTTTCTTAACAAAATGAGCAGATGAGGAACCTGTTGTTCTATGCTCATGAAACCTGTTCCTCTACTCAACTGAGCATTTTATAGCACCAGAACACCTCTGTAGACAGACAGTGGAACAGGTTTTGAATGAGCTGCTTTTGTTTTTAAAGTATTTGAAATTAAAGTATCTATACCTAACCAAACATCAACAAAATTCTTTATTCTTCTGTGGAATGTGGGCACGAAGGTCAGTGAACTGACTGTCTCATGAGACAGAGGGCAGTTCAGAGCCTTCTAGGCCAAACTAGTAAGGTTACCAGATTCTATTCCAATCTTTATCATAACTGACGATGGACAATTGATGTAGTTCCAATTAAAGTAGAGTGATAGTCATACAGCACGTAAACAGACCTGTCGGTCCAACAAAGTCAGACAACTCTGACCTTAACGGGAAATCCAGATACCACCTCTGTGAGGCCATTAGCGATGCAAACAGGCAATACTGGACTAAGCTTGAGATTCAAACCGGCCACATGGATACCTGCTGTTTGTGGCAAAGCCTACACTGTATAACAGGCTACAAAGTGAGGCAGAACAGAATAGCGGACACAAATGCATTCCCTCCCTAATATGCTGAATGGATTTTATGGTCATTTTGAACTGAAGATCAGTGAAACAGTGTCATCTGTCCCAACAGCCTTTGAGGCACCTGTTCCTCAGTCAGATCAGCCTTTTTGTGAGTGAACCCACAGAAAGTGACTGGCCTGGATGGGGTTCGTGGCCTTGCATTCATATCTGCATGTACCAGCTGGCGAGGGTATATACTGACATCTTAACTTCTCAAAACTACAATCTGAAGTCCCCACCTGCTTCAACAAAACCACCTTCATTCCTGTAGCAAAGAAAATACTGCAGCTTGCCTTAACAATTACTGCCCAGTGGCTCTGACCTCCATTGTTACGAAGTGCTTAGAGAGCTTGGTCATGGCCCATATCAGTGCAGCTTCCCAACCTGCCCTGATCCCTTTCATTTTGCCTACTGTCGCAACAGGTCCATGACCGACACCGTCTCCATGGCCCACCACCTATCCCTGGAACATCTGGATAACAAGGATACCTAATTATTAACTACAGATCCTCCTTCAACACTCTACTTCCAACTAAATTAATCTCCAAGCTCAGTGACCTAGGTCTCTGCTCCAATCTATGCAACTGCATCTTCAACTTCCTGAGCTATGGGCAGTGATTAATGAGAATAGGCAACAGCAGCTCCTCCATGAGAATGCCCCACACAGCTGCATACTTAGTTCTTTACGATATACCCTGTACACTCATGACTCTGGCTGAATTCTGTCCTGACTTCATGTACAAGTTTGCTGGCAACATCATTGTTGGCCAAATCTCAAACAATCTCCCCTTCGATGTCGGCAAAATAAAGTACTGATCATTGACTTCAGGAAGCAAGGTGGAGCATACATCAGTGGAGCGTCCAGTTCCTAGCAGTGATGATCACCCACAATCTGTCCTGGTCCACCCACGTTGGTGCACTGGTCAAGAAACACAACAATGCCTCTAAGACCTCAGGAGGCTAAGGAAATTTGGCATGTCTGTAAAAACTCTTGCTTGTGCTCACCCCTAGGCCCTGGGGATGCAGTTCCTGAGTGCAGGAACAAAGTTGCCATGTTTCAGTTGTATTGAAGACTGGTAAGACAGCATCTGAGCATCGCGTGCCCCTTGTGGGAAAGATGTACTTTTCATTGAGTTGTTGGTACAGGGTGGGACAGTGCTCTCAGGAGAGTTGAGGCAGCTAGGGCCTGTATTCTGAGGAGTTTAGAAGAATGAGAGAATTTTAATAGTAGCTTAAATCCTTAAAGGGAACGACAGAGTAGATGTAGAAAGGCCGTGGGTCAGAGTTAGGCAGCTTTTTGAAACTGAATAAGCATTTCTTCAACCGCACTACTTCTCTACCCCCAGAGCTGTGGAGGCTTAGTCGCCGAATATGTTCGAGAGTGAGATTGTTGATTTTCACATATGGCAAACCTTTAAGTGCAGAAAAGTGTTCATTTGGAAGGTTACCACAATCTCATTGAATAGCAGCGTGGGCTTGAGGGGTTGACTTTATTGAGGGGCTGCTACTTAGTTCTATGTATGGTGTTGTGTGTTTCTGAGATGTTCTATACAAATGTCACAATTAAAGCAACCTATCTGTGTCATGACCCGAGATGATCCTGGGTGTGAATGGCCATCTGTCCATGTTGCTTACTGTTTTACAATTGATAAGTGAACACTCAGTACAAAAGATTGACTTTTAAAATTTAACTCCATTTAGATAATTTACCATTCTGTTCTTCTGCCCAAAATGTGTCACTTCACACTTATCCATATTAAACTCTATCCCTCAAATCTTGATCTATTTGACTAACCTAACTATATCTATTTGTAAATTTCTTCTTTCTTTTTATTGTAATTTACTTTCTGACCTATTTTAGTGACAGCTGCAAATTTGGTTTCAGTACATTCTGTACCTGCTTCCAAGTCATTAATATAGTTTGTAAATAGTAAGGCCTGAAGACTGAACTTTCTGGTACCCCTCTAGTTACAGTTTACCCATTTATCCCAAGGCTCTGCCTAGTGTAGGTTAGCCAATCCTCTATCCAACCCAACATGTTATCCCAACCCCACGTGATCTTAGCTTATGTATTAACCTTTTTGTTAACCTTAACAAAGACTAGATATAGTATATCTACAGGATCCCCATTATCCAGTTTGATGGGTCTTTGAAGAGCTCTTGCAAATTAGTCAAACGTGATTTACTCTTCATAAACCTATGCTGATTCCGATGGATTGTCTTTTAACTATCCTGTTACTGTCCCTTTACCAGTTAGTTTGTATTGTTGTCTTGTTTCTCCTTCCAAAGTGTGCTACTTTTGGGGAATAAGCAACAGTAAATTGAATAAAGTGGCCCTGGAGCCACTGCCACTGGCATTTAAGAAAATCTCACTGTTCTTGTGCCATTTGACACCCTGCCCCCGCGCTTTGTCTCTGCTCTTGCACTGTAGCCACTGTCTCCCTCCCATTCAGTTCCTTGCTCCTTCGTTCTTGGACATGGTAAGCGGTGGGAGCAGGATGGACAAGGTATTCGAGTGGGAAAGTTTTTTAAAAAAAAAAGACTGTGAAGGCCAGGTTCCAAATTAATTCAGGAGATGAGGAAACACAGATGGTGCCCTCCTGCTTTGATGCGGTGTCAGTGGCAATGCAACTGTGTGGGTGGTGTAGACAGTCACCTCCTTCAGCCACCACCCCCCAAAACCTTGGGTCTAACAATATAGTGCAATGCATCATAGTGGTGAGCCACGAAGGTTGAAATGGGTTGACTGAAGCCATGCACAGATTTTGTCTGGGGTATGTTTGAGTGGGTATGTCAGTAGGTGTCAATATTTATATCTCACATTATTGTGGTTTCCTTAATTGCTGTTAGAGAGTTACAACATTCTCATTGAAGGGAGTAACTGTTGAGACTGCTGTGCCTGGTTCTGTAGTGAGGTAATCATTGACACGTTCTCTATATTTTACCAAGCTCTCTTATCCCATCAAAAGTCCGGATTCCTACTACAAAAGTCTCTCTAACTTCCACTAGGTTGCTGGAGGCTGACAGTAAGTCATTACGATCTGTGAATGGATCGCGGCGGAACAGCAGCGGCTCCCTCGTATCGAGCTCGTCGGCTTCGAGCAACTTGAGCCACTTGGAGGAGGACACCTGGATCCTGTGGGGCCGTCTCATCAATGAGTGGGAAGACGTGCGTAAAAAGAAAGAGAAACTGCTGAGGGTGAGTTACACAGGGAGGCTGGCAGATGGTCTCCGATATTGGGCGGCACGGTGGCACAGTGGTTAGCACTGCTGCCTCACAGCGCCAGAGACCCGGGTTCAATTCCCACCTCAGGCGACTGATTGCCCGTAGTGTTAGGTAAGGGGTAAATGTAGGGGTATGGGTGGGTTTCGCTTCGGCGGGTCAGTGTGGACTTGTTGGGCCAAAGGGCCTGTTTCCACACTAAGTAATCTAATCTAATCTAATTGCATGGCCAATCAGCTAAAACGAGAGGCCTTGCTTGATGATCAAAGCTCAGTATTATCCAAGATAATGCAAGCCCTGATTGATTAGTCCACATTCAACATTCACTCCCTCAGTCACTGATGTTGAGTGACAGCAGTGTGTGACATTTACAAGATGCAGTCCAAGAGCTCAGCAAGATTCATCCCAACAAACACCTTAGAAATTCTCAACCTCTATCACCTACAAGAACAAGGGAACACTACCTGCTGCAAGCCACACACTATCATGACTTGGATATTTGTTATTCTTTCACAATTGCTGGGTCCAAATCCTGGAGCTCCCTCCCTAATAGCACTGTGGGTGCATTTGCAGCATATGGTCTTCAGCCCTTCAAGCAGAGCAGCTCACTGCATACACCTTGAAGGCAAACTGGGTGGGCAAGAAATGCTGATCGGGCCACTGACACATCTATCCCATGAACAAACTGAGAATAAACATGAGCATACAAACAATGAACAAAAGTAGGCCATGAAGCCCTTCAATCCTGCTCTACCCTTCAGTAAGGTCATTGCTGATCTGATTTTAACTGCAACTCTCATTCCTGCATAATACCACTTAGAATCGGTCATTTCCTTTCAGTCCTATCAAGCTTCCATTAGATTCTAAGTAATTATGGTTCATGTTTATGGCTTTCACACATTTGGGTTTTTATGTCATCCGGAAGAGCCTGCCAATAATTTTTAAAAATTCCTCCTATTGTGCTTAGGTCTGATTCCACCTCAACACAACTTCCAATTCAGGTGTGACTGTTCACAAAATTACAAATGTCAGTCTATTCCATCTCAGATTGAAACCTAGCTTGATAGATCACGTTTTGATTTGTTTTAGTTTTAACTAAGTGCTCCCTCATTGAAACATAAGCACAAACTGTTCTAGCTGTTGCTTTAATAATAAAATACCATTATTATTAAGCGAAATGAAAATAGATTAAACCAAGCTATCAATTGATTTAAAAAGGATCCAAGAGTTTTAACACACAGTTAAAGTATAATCCCATTGATCCCAGAACACACCTTGTAGAAATTGAAAAGAAAAATGATGTCTTTAGTATAGTGCCTAAGGCACGTGCCTGGTACAAAAACGGCACTTGTATCAGACTCTGCCTTTTAATACCACTGTAGGTTTAAGTCGTGACTTCAACATAGACTGGAGCTGCAGATTGTTTCTTCCTGGAACTGCTACAGACCAGAGTTTATACAAAACCTGCTTTATCTAACCTCCTTTTAGGGTTTTGTGATAACAACTCTGGTCACTCACTAGCTTTTAAGGTAATCTATATTTCTTTTCACTGTAACTTTCCCTTTCTCAGGAGCACTGGTTTGCACAACCATCGTCACTAAAAAGTTTTTGCAGAACTGCACAAAATTCAAAGTAAAACTAAAATGAAATCTCTGAGTATTGAGTGTTTCCATTAAGTTTAAAAACATCTGAGTTAAACTGGAGTTCAGTTATCTTGTTCACTCATAAAACCTACTCATGTACATCCAAAAAAAATTAACTCCAAAGCTAGACTTCAAAAACTTTTTTCTAAAAGCAGTTACCATGGCGACAAAAATACTTACTGACATCAGACACACAGAAGGAAAGACTTTGCATTCCTTTTTGGTTTAGTTGGTACTTACAGTAAGCATGGTCTTTGTTTGAGTGAAAAACGTGTTCTCTGTTTAAGCAAAGAACCTGAGAATATTTAATTTGCTGGTAAAATTAATCTGACAAACAATTGTCAGATTGGTATCCAAAATCCTGAGGCAGTTCTTGAGCTGAGCACTTAAATACATCCCCTCAATGAATGGGAAGAAATGGCATCTAATAGATGAAGGTATACTAATCATGGGCGGCACAGTGGTTATAGCACTGCTGCCTCACAGCGCCAGAGACCTGGGTTCAATTCCAGCCTGAGGCGACTGTCTGTGTGGAGTTTGCACATTCTCCCCATGTCTGCGTGGGTTTCATCTGGGTGCTCCGGTTTCCTCCCACAGTCCAAAAATGTGCAGGTTAGGTGAATTGGCCATGCTAAATTGCCTGTAGTATTGGTGAAGGGGTAAATGTAGGGGAATGGGTCTGGGTGGGTTGCGCTTTGGCGGGTTAGTGTGGACTTGTCGGGCCAAAGGGCCCATTTCCACACTGTAAGTAATCTAATCTAATGTGCTAATTCCTGATGTGTGTTCCTTAATATCAGGCTAAGATGGAAGTCCACTACTTACTGCATGGATGGGAATCTGTAACTCTTTTTTTTTCGAACTTTTTTTAAAATCCAGATATCCATCTCCTCTTATACTTGGATGTGAATGTGACATACTGATAATATCATTGGTTAGCAATCCCTGATGCTCTGGGAATGTGGGTTCAAATCCCATTATGGCAGCTGGGGGAATTTAAATTGAATAAATGAAAAGCTAGTCTCAGTAATGAAACCATTTGGTTCACCAGTGTCTCTATGGGAAGACAATCTGATTGACTTTGGCAGGGAGTCGGGTTGGGGCAAAGTATGGGGAAATTGCTTCATTTAACAATGAATGTAGCAAGTTAACCAGAAAGAGAAAAAAGAAATCCCTTTTAAACAGGATATCTGGGAATCTGACAACTGTGTTCCAGTGCAGACAATGGTTTGCCTTCACTTTTTGTTTGTGAGAGGAATTCTGAATTTGTGGATAACCATTAGGATGAGCATCAGAGAAGGGAATTATTTTTTTGTAAGATTTTCATATAAGGCTGGAATTCTCGACTCTGTCAGCCTTAGCACACTACCTGCAGTACAGTAGTAGTTGGCATCTATTTACCAATGTGCATTAGTCAGTTCACAGCTTTTAATCATCATCATCCTGGCACACATTACCCGTTCCTGCAGTTTACCCAAACAGTTTTGGTCTTACAGGGAGAGAGATTGACGCCTTTACTCTCTGAAGTTGAGACGAATGAGAGGTGATCTAATTGAGGGATATAGGATGTTAAAGGGAATTGACAGCTCCTCTTACAGACCAATCCAGAACAGAGGTTCTAATTTTAGGATAAGTGGTAGCAAATTGCAAACATAGATGAGAAATTACTTTCTCCAAGCATTATGAATCAGTGGAATTCACTATCCCACATTGTGCAATGTCAGAAAACATTGAATAAGTTTAAGGAGGTGGTAAACAGATTTTCAATTAGCAGTGGGATGATGGGTTATGGAGAGCAGGTAGGAAAGTGGAGATCAGCCATGATCATATCCAAGAGCAGAGCAGGTTCAGGCTCAATTGCCCACCTCTACTCCTAGTTCTGATGTTTTTAACTGTGATGCTCAATGTGGTGGTTTTGCTGATTTTTCTTGGTGTCTGAATGACCTAGTTACCTTGACCAGGAGCAACAGGGCTTTTACAGCACGTGAACTACTAGCCCAGTGCAAGTTAGCCTTTTCAGATAGCAGAAGAAAAGTTTGAATAAGAGGATGAAAAAAAAAATCTTGTTTCTTTTCAGGAGCTGATACGAAAAGGAATTCCCCATCATTTCCGGGGAATTGTCTGGCAATTGCTCTGCAACGCGACTGATATGCCAGTGAAAAATCAGTATTCCGAACTGCTGAAGATGACCTCTCCCTGTGAGAAGTTAATCCGGAGAGACATTGCACGGACTTACCCAGAGCATGACTTCTTTAAAGGACAGGACAGTCTTGGACAGGAGGTGCTCTTCAATGTGATGAAGGTGAGAGATGAGACTTCATTCCAACTCAACACCTGATTGCTTCTCTTCAAATGTTCTCCTCTTTCCCTTGCTGAAGATTTGTTAACGCCGATCTAGATTATCCCAAATCTCTTCTGGTCAGTGTCCTACCTTTTCATATTCCATAACCCTGAACTGATCTAATGCTCTGCCCATATCCAGATCTACACAGAGTTTTACTTCAGTTGACTTGTTCCAAGAGTGCCTCAAATTTTAAATTCTGCCCAATGTTCAGCGACCTCTCTCTTGTCTATCTCTGCATCCTCCAGCTCTAGCATCTCTCAAGGGGTGGTATCTTTCTTTACTTTGGGTATTCTGTCCATTGTCCAATGTCTTCATCCCACAGTTAATACCTATGACTTCAGCTGTCTTAGGCCTAAGCTCTGGAGTTCCCCTCTGCTGTATCTAACTCTTTGTTTACTGTATTAATGCAGTTTCTAAAACCACACTGCTGAGTTATGGAGATGTTTTGCTAGAGTGTCCAAATGTCTTACCATAGACTGGAGAATTAATTTGATTTCAAATGATACAGTTGAAACTACATGGGGTGGGGGGGAGGGAGATATAATTTGAAATATGCAGAATACTAATTGACCTGGACAGAGTTGATGTTGGGAAGATCTTTCCATTGGTTAGAAAGACTAGAACCCAAGGGCTTACCTTGGAGTAAAGGGAAAACCTTTTTAGAACGGACATAAGTAGAAATTTCTTCAGCTAGAGAGTGGTGAATGTATAGAATTCTCTGCCTCAGAGGGCTGTGGAGAGAGGCCAGATCATTCAGTATATTTAAGACTGAGGTTCTTGGGGATCAAGGGTTACGGGGAGAAAGCAGGAGGTTGGGGTTGAGAAATGTATCGGCCATGATTGAATGGTGAAGCAGACTCGATGGGCTGAATGGCCTAATTTCTGCTCCTATGTCTTATTGTCTAACTGACCTAACAGATGCACTCATCCTGCAGTGTGTCCATCCCTTCCTGTGGCTGGTGGTGCAGTGGCTGTTGTGTCTCACTCCACAACAGATTGGGGAACAGACTACCCTTTGTGCTCTTGTTAATCCTGATCTTCGATTATACTAGGCCTTGCTCATAAAGGATGTGTGAATTAGACTATTCTATATTAACTTTAAAAAAAACCTGGGAGCTCAGTAAACATTGACAGATTAAGTAAGTGGGAAAATCAGTGTGAGCAGATGGAGTTCAGTGTGGGTGACATTGAGGGATCATCCACTTTGGATGAAAGAGGATCAAACACTAAACACAATGATACGGTAGGAATTGTGGAACAGCCAAAGGAAACCACCAAAAATTACTTGGAGTGCAAGAAGTAACTAAAAATTAAAACAATATTAGTCTTCGTTTCAGGATTTGAGCGCAAGGTGTTGAAAGTTGCATTACAACAAGAATGCAACTCTAAACTAAACTATTATCAGTACTGCATTCAGATCTGCGGATTGTCCCTTAAGAGGTAAATTGACCTTGGAGAGAGTGCGATGCAGATCCCACAGAGGCAAGATCAGAGTGGTGCTGGAAAAGCACAGCAGGTCAGGCAGCATCCGAGGAACAGGAAAATTGATGTTTCAGGCAGAAGCCCTTCATCAGGAATGAGGCTGGGAGCCTCGGGGGTGGAGAGATAAATGGGAGGGGGTGTGAGGCTGGCAGGAAGGTAGCTGAGAGTGCAATGAGTGGATGGAGGTATGATAAAGGTGATAGGTCGGAGAGGAAGATGGAGCGGATAGGTGGGAAGGAAGATGGACAGGTAATGAGGATGGTGCTGAGCTGGAAGGTTGGAACTGGGGAGAGGGGGGTGGGGAAATGGGAAAACTGGTAAAGTTCACATTGATGCCATGGTGTTGAAGTGTTCTGAGGCGGAAGATGAGGCGTTCTTCCTCCAGGCGTTGGTTGGTGAGGGAGTGGTGGTGGAGGAAGCCCAGGACCTGCATGTCCTCGGCAGAGTGGGAGGGGGAGTTGAAATGTTGGGACAAGGGGTGGTGTGGTTGATTGGTGCGGGTGTCCCGGAGATGTTCCCTAAAGCCCTCTGTGAGGAGGCGCCCAGTCTCCCCAATGTAGAGGAGACCGCATCGGGAGTAACGGATACAATAAATTACATTGGTGGATGTGCAGGTAAAACCTTGGATGTGGAAGGCTGCTATGGGGCCTTGGATGGAGGGGAGGGTGAAGGTGTGGGTGCAGGTTTTGCAATTCCTGCGGTGGCAGGGGAAGGTGCCAGGACGGGAGTGTGGGTTGGGGGGGCACAGACCTGACCAGGTAGTCGCGGAGGGAATGGATAGCGGATCGGAGTGGAAGGGAAATATATCCCTGGTGGCAGAGGATGATGTGATGCATATGGAGGTTGTTGGGGTGGAAGGTGAGGACCGGGGGGATCTGTCCTTGTTACGGTTAGAGGGGTGGGTTTGAGGGCGGAGGTGTGGGACGTGGATGAGATGCGTTGGAGGGCATCTTCAACCACATCAGAGGGGAAGTTGTGGCCTTTAAAGAAGGAGGTCATCTGGTGTGTTCTGAGGTGGAACTAGTCCTCCTGCAGATGCAGCAGAGGTGGAGGAATTGGGAATAGGGGATAGTATTTCTGCAGGATGCCGGGTGGGAGGAGGTGTAATCCAGGTAGCTGTGGGAGTCGGTGGGTTTGTAGAAAATGTCTGCTGAGTCGGGCACTGTTGATGGAGATGGGGAGGTCCAGGAAGGGGAGTGAGGTGTCAGAGATGGTCCAGGTGAATTTAAGATCAGGGTGGAATGTGTTGGTGAAGTTGATGAACTGCTCAACCTCCTCGTGGGAGCACAAGGTGGCGCTGATGCAGTCATCAATGTAGCGGAGGAAAAAGTGGGGAATAGTACCAGTGTAACTACGGAAGATGGACTGTTCTACATAGCCGACCGGGGCCCATATGGGTGCCCATGGCTGCCCCTTTTGTCTGGAGGGAGTGGGAGGATTCGAAGCAGAAATTGTTGAGGGTGAGAACCAGTTCGGCCAAATGAATGAGTGTTTCAGTGGAAGGGTACTGGTGGGAACGTCGGGAGAGGAAGAAACGGAGGGCTTGGAGGCCCTGGTCATGGCGGATGGAGGTGTAGAGGGATTGGATATCCATGGTGAAGATGAGGCGTTGGGGGCCGGGGAAACGCAAGTCTTGGAGGAGGTGGAGGATGTCTTGAACGTATGTGGGGAGTTCCTGGACTAGGGGAGATAGGACAGTGTCGAGGTAGGTAGAGATGAGTTCAGTGGGGCAGGAGCAGGCTGAGACAATGGGTCGGCCAGAGTGGTCAGGCTTGTGAATCTTGGGAAGGAAGTAGAACCGGGCAGTGCGGGGTTCCCGGACTATGAGGTTGGAAGCTGTGGGTGGGAGATCTCCTGAGGTGATGAGGTTCTGTATGGTCTGGGAGATGATGGTTTGGTAATGGGGGGTGGGGTCATGGTCGAGGAGGCAGTAGGAAGAGGTGTCCTGGAGTTGACGTTTGGCTTCAGCGGTGTAGAGGTCAGTGCGCCAGACTACCACTGCGCCCCCTTTATCCGCTGGTTTGATGGTGAGGTCAGGATTGGAGTGGAGGGCTGTGCGTTGAGGGTGAGAGGTTGGAGTGGGGGAGGGGGGTAGACAGATTGAGGCGGTTAACGTCTCAGCAGCAGTTGGAAATGAAGAGATCGAGGGCGGGTAATAGGCCAGCGCGGGGTGTCCAGATGGATGCAGTGTGTTGGAGGCGGGCGAAGGGGTCCTCGGAAGGTGGGCGGGAATCCTGATTGTGAAAGTAAGCTCGGAGGCGGCAGAAGAATCGTTCGATTCCCACAGAGGTACAGGGGAACAAATTACCAAACTGTGGTTGTATTCACTTCATGATGAAATAAAGGTTGAGGCGATCGAATTGTTTTCAATCATGATTAAAGGGATTGATGGGATGGATGAAGGGGAACCATTTCCCTTGGGGAGTTGAAAACAAGGGGCAGAACTGTAAAATAAGGATTAGTGTATTCATTGACAGTGTGTGAAGGATGATTCCTTTAAGTGTGAACCAGGGCATGTTCCAGAGACCAAGATTAGCAAGTGCTCATTGGAACACAATTTAAGGGATTGGTTTTTGCCAGTAAACAGAGAGGAGAGCTGACTGGAGTTTGTATTGAACTATTAAGCCCAAATAAACACTTGTAGCAGGCACACTGACTCTGCCGATATTTAACAGATGATTAGTACTACAACGTTTGGGAGTAATACAAACAGTGAAGGATATAAGGCAGCACCTATGGAAACACATCCAAATGTGATTCAGAAAGACTTTACACTCACCATTCTCACTCTCATTCTCTCACTGCCAGATCTGTTGAGCATGTCCTGTTTTTTTATTTCAGATTTCCAGCATTTTTGCTTTTTCTCGGTAGGAGGTGATACCAGAGTGCATTTCTTCGCAAAGATTAGTGAAAATCTGGAACTCTCTGCTTCTTCTTTCCCACTCCTCCTCCTGCTCTCATGTGCCTGCTCTCTTTCCCCATTCACTCCACCTGGTAGTGAAGATATAGATTTTTGTCCAAGTAAAGTTAGTAAAAGGTGTGGAACTAGATAAAAACCGGGCAGATCAGGCTGTCGGTCCTCATTCAGGCAGGTTAGCATCATCACTAGGTACAGCAGATTGTATCCCTCAGTTCAATCCCCTCATTTAACTGGGAGCCTTCATTTCACTTTGCAGTACTCAGTAGGTCATTATTAAAATCAGACCACAACACTGTTCACAAGCAGAAACTGAGGCTTGAGGACCCAGTCCAGAAAATAGTGCAGTGTTGCTCTGAGGGACTGCTTACAGTCTGTGGACTGGTTCATATTCAAGAACTCAGCAGCTAACCTAAACGAGTATGCTCCTACCATTGCAGCCTTCGTTAGTAAGTACACGGGTGACTGCATGCTGAAGAGGTAAATCAGAGTGTTGTCTGACCAGAAACCATGAATGAACCGGGAGATCCACTCCTACTGAAGTCCAGGTCGGAGGTGTTCCAGTCGAGTGACCCTGACCTATACAGGAAATCCAGGTCTGCCCTTCACAAGGCCATCAGAGACACCAAACTAAGCTTGAGGTGCAGACTAACTACCTGGACACATGTTTGTGGCAAGGCTTGCACGACATCATTGGCTACAAATGATGTTGAACATATAATATATCCCTCCTTGGAGAGCTCGGTGCATTCTATGCTTGCTTTGAACAGAAGCTCAGTGAAACGGAGTCACCTGTACTCTCGGTCACTACCACAGATGTTAGATCTGCTGCCTTTAAAGGTGAACTCATGGAATGCGGCCTTCCCAGATGGATCCTTTAGCCATGCACTCTGATCCTGTGCGGGCCAGTTGGCAGGAGTATTTGCAGACACCTTTAACCTCTCGTTGCTATGTTCTGAAGTCCCCATCTGCTTCAATAAAATCACCTTCACCCCAGTGCTACAGAAAAGCCATGCAGTGTGCCTCAATGACTACCGTCTGGTGTCTCTGACCTCCATGATTATGAGGTGCTTTGAGGGGTTGGTCACTGTTAATGTCCACTCCAGTACCCAGATTACATTGGTCCCTTGCAATTCGCCTCCTGGTGGAACGTGTCCACGGCACGCACTATCTCTCAGGCCCACATTCCTCACTGGAACATCTGGACAAGGACACCTATATCAGGCTCCCATTTATTGACTACAGCTCTGCCTTCAACACCACTATTGCAAACAAACGCCTCTCCAAACTCGGGGACCGAGGTCTCTGCTCTGCATCCCCCTGCCAACCCCCCCCCCCCCCCCAAAACTGGATTCTCAAACAGACCACAGTGAACACAGCCCAAACCAGCCTCCCATCTATTGACTCCGTCTCTCCTCCCTGCTGCAGAGAAAAAGGAACCAACATCATCAAAGACCCATCCCACTCCGGTTATACCTGGCCACACCTAATGATAATCTTCCATACTGGTGCCCTGCAGAGGGTGTACTCTGTAACCTACTGTACTCCTTATACACATACAACCATGTGGCTAAACTCTACACCAACTCCATTTACAAGTTTGCTGACGACACCATCATTGTCGGTTGGATCTCTTACAATGAGATGGAGTACAGGAAAGAAATTGAGTGTTTAATGGCATGGTGTGAAGAGATGACAATCTCTCCATCAATGTGAATAAAACGAGGGAGTGGAAGGCATGCCCCTGACTGCATCAGTGATGCTGAAATGGATGGTCAACAGCATCAAGCTCCTGGGAATGACCATCACCAACAATTTGTCCTGGACCCACTCTCGTTGACACCGCATTCAAGAAAGTACAGAAACGTCCAAACTACTACAGGAGACCAAGGAAATTTGGCATGTCCCTCAAGACACTTACCAGTTTCTATAGGTGGATGCATCACAGCGTGGTATGACAACTGTTCTCCCCAGGACCAAAAGAAACGACCGAGTTGTGAACACAGCACAGTCCAGCACGCAAACCAGCCTCCCATCTATTGACTCCACCTATACTTCAGGATGGAGCCAACATAATCAAGGACACATCCCACTCTGGGTTTACTCTGTTCCACCCTCTTCCATTGGGCAGAAGAGATAAAAGTTTGTACACGCAAACAAACGGTTGCTTCCCTGCTGTTATCAGATTTTTGAATGGACCTCTTTAACGTTAATATTGATCTCTCTCTGCAGTTTCTCGGCAGCCGTAACATTGTAACCTACACTGTTTACTGTACAAGTGCATCAAAGTAACAGAACAATCTGTCTATAAAGCACGTAACACAACACTTCACTATCTCTGTACACGTGACAGTAATAAATCAAATCAAATCAAATCATCCCTTCAGTGCCAGCTTGGCCCCCAGGGCAAAACCAGCTCCCATCTTGTGGGATGGCTCTCTAAAGGCTGCTGTCAAGTAGTAACACACCACATGAGGCTTATATACTTGCACCGTTGTGTGCTTCCTGCACTGTTTCTTATTACTCCTGAACGTTATGTGCTGTGGCATGGCATATGTTTAAGTTATTAATTCAGTGCTGGGAAATGGGTGATAACGAAAGTGAGTACAGTAATATCCTGAGATTTAATTCAGGGTGGTGGTGTCATCTAAATCAAACCAGTTTCCCATATGGAGTGAACACGAGGCAAATGGCTGGAAAAACATTCCATGCACAACACAGGAAGCAACTTTGAATTCATCCTTAAACATGAGCTGTTTTCCTCATTTCTGTTTTATTTCCCTGTATGTTTTTATACCTGGATATGAATTACTTTGGTAATATCAAGTTGTGAATTTACTTCTGAAAGAAGTTGAGTTCAGTGAATTTTATTTGATAGCGATAAGTTTTTCATAGAATCCCTACAGTGTGCAAACAGGGCCTTCGGGCCAACAAGTCGCTGCTGATCCTCTACAGAGTAACCCACCCAGACCCATTTTCCTACACTTACCCCTGACTAATGCACCTAACCTACAGATCCGTAAACACTACGGGCAATTTAGCCTGGCCAATCCATCTAACCTGCACAACTTTGGACTGTGGGAGGAAACTGGAGCACTTGGAGGAAACCCATGCAGACACTGGGAGACTGTGCAAGCTCCACACAGACAATCGCCTGAGGCTGGACTCTAACCTGGATCGCTGGCGCTGAGAGGCAGCAGTGCTAACCCCTGAGCCACAGTGCCACCCCACTAAGTTATGGCTGATGTATATAAGTCTCACCCTCCAGGCTTAGCAGCACTCCATCAAGGGACGATTTCGCCCTAGATTGTTTCACATATATACACCGCAATCTGATTGGCATATTTGCTTACTGTGACAATACATTGGGTTGGGTGTTTGACTCAGCATGTTTTTATTGTAAGCTCATTGTTGATAATCACATCAGCAGTTATCATGTAACAACCCCAGTGGTGAATTTCAGAGTCATAACCTGTAAGGTGAAACCTCAAAGCTGTTCTTTTGGTTTCCAATATGGAGCATTCTCATTCATATGCACAGGTAGTGCTAGAAATTGAGGAAGACTTTGGATAAATTGGTTGTATCGACTGTTGGTTTGACCGGATAAAGTCTCCACTATGCCCTTTATTATTAAGTGGCAGTATGACTGCACTGCTGAGTCACCTTGTAGTGTAAGTGTCAGAATTTTCTCCCAGGTTTGAGACTATCCAGTTGCTTTGTTCCAGGCATACTCTTTGGTTGACCGTGAAGTTGGATATTGCCAAGGAAGTGCATTCATTGTGGGGCTGCTCCTCATGCAGGTGAGTGTGAATAACTTCTCTAACGATGCACTGTGGTCAACAATTCCTGTCAAAAGTCATGGTGTGTCTTTAAAGAGTGCTGCCGTGAGGCTTAGCACAAAGCCTTGATTACACCTCCCCTGGTATCAGCTTTGCTAGCTCATTCTTTTACTTCAAATGTCTGCCGTACAAAAACCAGCCATAGTCCACATGGGTGAAACATGCTCGAGGCAGTATTAAGCCAGTGAACACATCCCTGTTACTGTTTGGATGTGATATAGACAGTCAGTATGTGTACTCCAATTAGACCATTGTGATCAAACCACCAAAATGCGAGAGAAGCTCAGCAGGCCTGACAGGATCGAGAGAGAGTGTTAACATTTCAATTCCAAGGACAGTCATGTTGGATTCAAAGCATTAACTCCATACCTGACCTGCTGAATTTCTCTACAACTTTGTTGTTCCTCCAATCTCCAACATCTGAAATAGTTTGATTTTATATTGGTTTCCTGATCGCCTAAATTTTGTGGTGGTGTTATTCACAGCAGACACCCTGTAAAAGATGCTGTCCTGATCACACTTTTAGAGAACAAATACTGTAGAGAACAACCACTTATTAATTTATTGATATTCGCATCATGTGTAACGCCCATGTATTTTGTTGGTCTTTTTAGATCTGATTCTCAGAGCCTGGTCGGTGCTTCAGAGTGCATTCTGTTAAATCTTGTAACAATCTTACAGAGATAGTAATCCAATTTTGAAATACCAGCTTAATAGCCTCCGGGAAAAGTTCAAAATGTATATTTGCTCCTCACTGTGACTCCATCCCTCGATCCTTCCAAGGTTATTGTTTTATATCTCTTTGTCTTTGACAGTCAATCTTTCTCAATAATACCTGTTCTTTACTCGATGGTTTTATTGCCTTGTTGGGTCTGATTGGAGCCACTGTTGAAACATCATAACAATATTTGCACAACTTCTGAATGCCTTGTTTGCAGCAAATTTCGCTTTCTTTTAACAGATGCCCGAAGAAGAAGCGTTTTGTGTGTTTGTGCGTTTGATGCAAGAATATCGATTGAGAGAGCTCTTCAAGCCCAGTATGGCAGAGCTAGGGCTCTGCATCTACCAGTTTGAGTACTTAATCCAGGTAACCAGCTGAGAACTCCTCCAAAGCTGGCCAGTGCTTTGGAGAGAATTGTGTATGTGAAACTTAGGCTAAATTAAACACCACAAAAGCTTGGTCAAAAAGCTATCTTTTAGGGAGTAGGAGGAGGAATGCAGGCAGAGAGGAGTAGGGATGGCATTCCAGAGCTTGGGATCAAAACATGAGAAGGCACTGCTGCCATTGGGAACGTACAAAATATAGGAATTAGAGGACCACGGATAGTTCCTGCCCAGCTCGGGGGGACGTTGTGTGGTTCCTGCCCAGCTCGGGGGACCTGGCATACGGTTCCTGCCCGGCTCGGGGGGGCCTGGCGTACGGTTCCTGTCCGGCTCGGGGGGGACAGCGTACGGTTCCTGTCCAGCTCAGGCAATTCAACCAGTGAGTATCAGCTGTCTGCCCTTGATATAAAACACGTTATCTTTTTCTCCTCTTTTATAATCTGTTGAGTACCTTGTTTCAATCATTAATTCAATGCCTGTCGATGTGCTCAGTCCCATTGTCTTTGTTTTTCATTAACTGTATAATGATGCTGATCGATGTTTGTCATTTCCTAACTCCAAGTTTAAACCAAATACCTTGTTCACCTGTGACATCACTGCTTACAGGTTTTGGAAGCGTGCATGTGGCAGGTCCATGTTTATCTTCAGTGTCTCACCCTCCTCTCTGTTAGCATCCTGATCTGGACCATTTCCATTAAATAAGCATTGGCTCCTAAAACTAAAGGAGTCCGGTGCTGAAGCAGTGGCCTTGTGGTATTGTCACTGGACTAGAAATCCAGAGGCCCAGGGGATCTGGTTTCAAAACCCAGCACCACAGATTAAATTTTTAAAACAATTTCCACAATCTGGATTTGTGAAATCCTTGGTGGTTGTCATAAAAATGTCCTTTTAGGAAAAGATACCGCCATGGTGGTCTGGCCTTCATGTGACACCACACCCATAACAAAGTGGTTTATTATTAACTCCCTTTTGCTGCTACAAGTCACTCCGTTGTGTCAAGCCACTAATAAGGAAAAAAGGAATGAAACCAGATAGGCATTACTGGAATGACAATGGCAAACACATTGGCCCTCTTTTCCACTGTAGGGATCTTTCGGCCCATCGAGTCCACACCAACTGGCTGAATAGCACCTACCCAGGCCCCACCCAAGCCAGTCCCTGTAACCCTGCATTTCCCATGGCCAACCTATCTAGCCTGCACATCCCTGAACACTATGGGCAATTTAGCATGGCCAATCCACCCTCACCTGCACACCTTTGGACTGTGGGAGGAAACTGGAGCACCCCGATGGAAACCCATGCAGACACGGGGAGAATGTGCAATCTCCACACAGACAGTTGCCCGAGGCTGGAATCGAACTAGGGTCCCTGTTACTGTGAGGCAACAGTACTAACCACTGTGCTGCCTGACAAACCCTACCAAGTTCTCAGCATTAACGTCAGGGATTAATGCCAAGATTGGGAGAGCTGTCTCGCAGACCAGTCAAGTAACAGCCTGACCTATTCATATTCTCAATCATACCTTGCAGACACTGTCCCAGGCAGCACCATCACCAGCCCCTGGGTATATTCTGAGCTGGAAATGTGTTGCTGGAAAAGCGCAGCAGGTCAGGCAGCATCCAGGGAACAGGAGAATTGACGTTTCGGGCATAAGCCCTTCTTCAGGAATCCTTTCTGAAGAAGGGCTTATGCCCGAAACGTCGATTCTCCTGTTCCCTGGATGCTGCCTGACCTGCTGCGCTTTTCCAGCAACACATTTCCAGCTCTGATCTCCAGCATCTACAGACCTCACTTTCTCCTGGGTATATCCTGACCCACCAGCAGGTCCGATTCAGTACAGGTGGCAGTACAGTCAGAAGGGAGCTGCCCTCTGCTGCCTTTCCATGAAGTTTGATTTTGTTTACACATACCTCTGATCCACAATCGTTCGTGCTGTCCACCACTGCCATTCAACAGCAGTAGCAATTAGTATCTACAAGATGCACTGTAGAAATGCACCAAGACTCCTTCATTAGCACCTTCCAAACCCATGACCATTATCTCTAGAAGGGCAAGAGCAGCAGATACATGGGAACACCACCGAGCCATTCAGACTTGGAAGTATATAGCCAATCTTTCACCGTCACTGGCTGAAATCGTGGCATTGTTGGGTGTTCCCTCAGCATATGGACTGCAGCGCTTCACGTAGGCACTTGACCACCACCTTCTCAAGGGCAACCAGGGCCAATAGATGCTGGCCCAGCTGACAATGCCCACATCCCCTGGGTGGGTGAGCGTTAACATCTGGGCAGCTGGTTTTTATTTCAGGCCCACCTTCAACTTTCATTCCCAACTTACTTAGATAAAACAAAGTGCTGGAGAAACTCAGCAGGTCTGGCTGCTTCTGTGGAAAGGGAAACAAAGTTCATCTCTGCTAAAGGAGCTGGAACATAAAGATGGGGAACAGATGGTGAAGCCCCCCCCCAGACCGAGTGTTGTTGTAGGAGAAGGATAGTTGCTGAATTGGTAGGCCAGCTGTGCTGAGAATGAATGCATGCAGAAAAGACATTGTTGGGTTTCTGGTGGGGAA
This sequence comes from Chiloscyllium plagiosum, assembly GCF_004010195.1. Taxonomy (NCBI): domain Eukaryota; kingdom Metazoa; phylum Chordata; class Chondrichthyes; order Orectolobiformes; family Hemiscylliidae; genus Chiloscyllium; species Chiloscyllium plagiosum. The sequence goes on along the minus strand of NC_057717.1, from coordinate 88,241,158 downwards.
AGGGGATGTAACCAGAATGGAGGATTCGTGTTTATTGTTTGAAGTTATTGAACTCGATGTTAAGTCTTTAACTTGAAGTTCCTTGTAAGTGGATTCGCAGGTAGATAGGATAGTGAAGGCAGCATGCATTCGTTCTCAGCACAGCTGGCCTACCAATTCAGCAACTATCCTTCTCCTAGAACAACACTTGGTCTGGGGGGGGGAGGGGGGCTTCACCATCTGTTCCCCTTGCTCCTTCTCCCCACTGTGCTTTCCTTTATTGGTCAGAGTATTGAGTACAGGAATTGGGAGGTCATGTTGCGGCTGTACAGGACGTTGGTTAGGCCACTGTTGGAATATTACGTGCAATTCTGGTCTCCTTCCTATCGGAAAGATGTTGTGAAAATTGAAAGGGTTCAGAAAAGACTTACAAGGATGTTGCCAGGGTTGGAGAATTTGAGCTCTAGGGAGAGGCTGAACAGGCTGGGGCTGTTTGCCTGGAGCACGGAGGCTGAGGGGTGACCTTATAGAGGTTTATAAAATTATGAGGGGCATGGATAGGATAAATAGGCAAAGTCTCTTCCCTGGAGTCGGGAAGTCCAGAACTAGAGGGCATAGGTTTAGGGTGAGAGGGGAAAGGTAAAAAGAGACCTAAGGGGCAACGATTTCACACAGAGGGTGGTACGTGTATGGAATGAGTTGCCAGAGGAAGTGGTGGGGGCTGGTACAATTGCAACATTTAAGAGGCATTTGGATGGGTATATGAATAGGAAGGGTTTGGAGGGATATGGGCTGGGTGCTGGCAGGAGGGACTAGATTGGGTTGGGATATCTGGTCGGCATGGACAGGTTGGACCGAAGGGTCTGTTTCCAGGCTGTACGTCTCTCTGACTCTAAGTCCTCAAGGCTGTTAAAGCCCTAAGTGAGAAATGAGAGACTATTTCTCCAGCTTATGTTGGGCTTCACTGGAATACTGCAGTAGGCTTCAGACAAAAATGTCAGCAAGCTGGTGTGTTAAAATGGCAAGGGATCTAAGGTCTCGGGTTTGTTTGTGGCTGAGCAAAGCCTAACACAAGCTGGAGGAACATCTCAACATTTTCTTTGCTCAGGCGCTTCAAGTGCTAACAACTTCAGATTATGAACTCTGTGCTCCATTTTAATCACATCCCTTCCATTCCCACCCCTAGTGTCTTGTTTGCATGCTGTGGTCCTGTTCGCTGAGCTGGGAATTTGTGTTGCAAACGTTTCGTCCCCTGTCTAGGTGACATCCTCAGTGCTTGGGAGCCTCCTGTGAAGTGCTTCTGTGGTGTTTCCTCCAGCATTTATAGTGGCCTGTCCCTGCCGCTTCCGGTTGTCAGTTTCAGCTGTCCGCTGTAGTGGCCGGTATATTGGGTCCAGGTCGATGTGTTTGTTGATGGAGTTTGTGGATGAGTGCCATGCTTCTAGGAATTCCCTGGCTGTTCTTTGTTTCGCTTGCCCTATAATGGTAGTGTTGTCCCAGTCAAATTCATGTTGCTTGTCGTCTGCGTGTGTGGCTACTAGGGACAGCTGGTCGTGTCGTTTCGTGGCTAGTTGATGTTCGTGGATGCGGATCGTTAGTTGTCTTCCTGTTTGTCCTATATAGTGTTTTGTGCAGTCCTTGCGTGGGATTTCCTTGGGGAAACTGGAACCTTACAATGCATGCGTTTGGTCTCAACAGAGCTGACCTAATTTTCTGTTATTAACACCAACTGTTAACACCTATTCTACACTTCCTTCCCACCGTTAGCACTGCCTTTGGCTTTTTTTTTTGCTCTGGGAACCTTTGCCATCTATTACATTAGCTCCTCCTCTCCCTTTTGCCAACAGCAGGCCAACCACAATATTCCAGCCCTTTGATTTTATTCATTTATGGGACATGGAGATCGCCGGCTGAGTTAGCATTTGTCTGTCCTAAGTTGCCCTTGAGAAGGTGGTTGTGAGATGCCTCCTTGAACTGCTGCAGTCCATGTGCTGTAGGTAGATCCACAATGCTGTTGGGAGGGAATTCCAGGGTTTTAACCCTGTCACACTGAGGGAACAGCAATCTATCCAGGATGGTCAGTGGCCTGGAGCAGAACTTGCAGGTGACCTGACTCGATGTGAACTATTTCTCTCTCCACTGATGATATAAAACTTGCAAATTCTCTCCAACACTTTGCAAATTCTATAGAACAGAAATACTAAGTGTTTGCTGTACTTATAAATGGATCTGTTCTGGGCATGGGCAATGTTTTTTTTGAAATAGGACTGACTTGGAGGGCTTTTAACTTTGCTTACATCATGCAGGGTAACAATCCTTAACGTGGGTGTGATAACCCCTTTAAGACATGTGGGAAATGATGAATTAATCTCCTTGTGGAGCTTGTTGAGTATGAGTTCCCTAGGTAACAGGTCATGGCCTGCTCAATTGGTAATCATTACCTGAGCCCTTTATTGAACAGACCCAGGAATGGCCTGAGACGAGCCTACGCAGTGGCAGGCAGTCACTCCATAGTAAATGATGATTGAAAACAAATGCTGGAGATCACAGCGGGTCAGACAGCATCCATAGAGATAGAGCACAGTAACGTTTCAAGTCTAGATGACTCTTCAGAGCTGAGAGCTTACCTCCGATGGAGAGTCATGGAGACTCAATGTTCGTGCACTCTCCATCCGTGACGCTGTCTGACCAGCTGTCAGCTCCAGCCTGTGTTGTTTTCAGTAGAGGTCCCAGCACCTGCTGTAGCTTACTCCTACAATAATAAATGATGTTCCTTTCCTGTCAAACTTTAAGTTATTACTGTGGCAATGAGAGTTAACAAAAGTTTGGGCACCCTTGCCTTTCAAAAAATCTGGTAAGACCATGACAGGGAAATATTGGAGGAGCGACTGTTGGGGAAACTGGAACCTTACAATGCAGATGTGGAGGATTTGTCCCGGTATGCTCAAACAATGAGATACTTTTGCTTTTAAAGCAAACAGATAGAGATCACCAACAAAGAGTCATTCTGCTCAACACTCAGGCCCCAACTTCCAGTATCGTAGCGTATAACCTACCCAACAACCTTGGGGTCACAATCCTTTGACAAATTGATAGATGTGGTCGTGGAACACAGTGACACCAAACCATCTGTTGCATTGCAACATTACATGTTTAACACAGACTTTCTGGGGAGCCACTTACTGAATTCTTCACAAGACTATGGAAATTGGCAGAGCACTGAGTATGTGTCAGTACTTCAGGATATGTTAAGGAATCACACAGTTTGTGGAATTAATAATGAACTAGATCTGTACTTAGGAAAGCTCTAGAACTGGCCCTTCCCTGTGAAAACATGCAGAAAGGGTCTTGGGCTTTTCAGGGCTCCAGAGATGATGCTGTCCTCAGCCTTTGGTAACCAGTGGTCCCAATTAAGATAAAACCTCAGGTAAATGCCCTGCCCCAGATATGGAAGAAGACGTTTCTATGTAAATGGAACCGTGGATTTTGTTGTAACTGTATTGGGAACAAACCTTTCAGAACTCTGATGGGGCATCTTGCCAATCAGCTTGAGAGACACCAAGACTAAGATTGGCCACTGGGGGGAGCCCTTTTGTATTTTGGGGGCCACTATAATCTCTGTAACCATTGGCAAAGGATAGTCTGACTCCCCTGGGTGGTGATGCAAGGGCCCAGTGTTAATCTTTTGGGAAGGGGCTAGCTACAAAGAGGTTTTGGTCAGAAAAATACAGGTTTTTTTAAATGAGTTGTGGCAGCCTATATGAAGTAATTGGGAAGTATCCTGAAGCCTTCCAAGAGGGTGTGAGGAAGGTAAAAGCCACCACCTCAGTAGACCCAGAGGCCTGACCGAATACTGCAAGGCACAGCTGGTCCCCTGTGCGCTGAAGTAGAGGCTGAATTGGAACGCCTACAGTAATTGGGAATCACACGCCCAGAACAGGTTGCTGCATGTGCCATCCCATTCTTGATGAAGGGCTTTTGCCCAAAACATCGATTCTCCTGCTCCTCGGATGCTGCCTGACCTGCTGTGCTATTCCAGCATCACACTTTTTGACTTTGATCTCCAGTATTTGCTGTCCTCACTTTCTCCATGCCAGTTGTAAAACCTGACAACTTACACTCAAACGAGTTGAATGAGAGTATTTATTTGCCCTTTCGGGTATCTTCGGCTTGTGCTGCCTTTCCAAGTGGTTATAGTGGCCCCAGAATACAAAAGGGCTCCCCTCCCCGACACAGTGGTCAATCTTAATCTTAGTGCCTTCCAAGCTTTAAGGAGAGCATTCTCCAAGGCCCATTGAGACTGGCGGTCTATTTATAAGATGTTTTAATTACAGGAGTTACTACAAATGGTCCTGGGGGATGTTGCTGAACAGAGACCTTGGAGTCAAGTTCATAGCTCCTTGAAAGTGGAGTCACAGGCCACAGAGTCATGGAGATGTACAGCACGGAAACAGACCCTTCGATCCAACTTGTCCATGCCGACCAGATATCCAAACCCAATCTAGTCCCACCTGGCCCATATCCCTCCAAACCCTTCCTATTCATATACCCATCCAAATGCCACTTAAATGTTGCAATAGTACCAGCCTCCATCACTTCCTCTGGCAGCTCATTCCATACACATACCACCCTCTGAGTGAAAACGTTGCCCCTTAGGTCTCTTTTACATCTTTCCCCCCTCACCCTAAAGCAATACCCTCTAGTTCTGGACTCCCCGAATCACATCCAAATCATTTATGTAAATGACAAAAGGTAGAGGACCCAGCACCGATCCTTGTGGCACTCCACTGGTCACAGGCCTCCAGTCTGAAAAACAACCCTCCACCACCACCCTCTGTCTTCTACCTTTGAGCCAGTTCTGTATCCAAATGGCTAGTTCCCCCTGTACTCCATGAGATCTAACCTTGCTAATCAGTCTCCCATGGGGAACCTTGTTGAACGCCTTACTGAAGTCCATATAGATCACATCTACTGCTCTGCCCTCATCAATCTTCTTTATTACTTCTTCAAAAACCTCACTCAAGTTTGTGAGACATGATTTCCCACGCTCAAAGCCATGTTGACTATCCCTAATCAGTCCTTGCCTTTCCAAAGGAGAAAGTGAGGACTGCAGATGCTGGAAAACGTGTTGCTGGAAAAGCACAGCAGATCAGGCAGCATCCAAGGAGCAGGAGAATTGATGTTTTGGGCATAAGCCCTTCTTCAGGAATGAGGAGGGTGTGCCAAGCAGGCTAAGATAAAAGGTAGGGAGGAGGGACTTGGGGGAGGGGCGTTGGAAATGCGATAGGTGGAAGGAGGTTAAGGTGAGGGTGATTGGCCGGAGACGGGTTGGGGGCGGAGAGGTCGGGAAGAAGATTGCAGGTCAAGAAGGCGGTGCTGAGTCCGAGGGTTGGGACTGAGACAAGGTGGGGGGAGGGGAAATGAGGAAGCTGGAGAAATCTGAGTTCATCCCTTGTGGTTGGAGGGTTCCTAGGCGGAAGATGAAGCGCTCTTCCTCCAGGCGTCGTGTTGCTATGGTCTGGCGATGGAGGAGTCCAAGGACCTGCATGTCCTTGGTGGAGTGGGGGGGGGAGTTAGTGTTGAGCCACGGGGCGGTTGGGTTGGTTGGTCCGGGTGTCCCAGGTTTTTTTTTCCCTGGAGTGTCGGATACTGAGGGGTGACCTTTTTATAGACGTTTGTAAAATCATGAGGGGCATGGATAGTGTAAATAGACAAGATCTTTTCCCTGGGGTGGAGTAGTCTAAAACTGGAGGACATTGGTTTCCGGTGAGAGGGAAAAAATTTAAAAGGGACCCAAGGGACAAATTTTTCACAGAATGGTGCATGTATGGAATGAGCTACCAGAGGAAGTGGAGAAGATTAGTACAATGACAGCAATCAAAAGGATGAATAGGAAGGGTTTAGAGGGATGTGGGCTGCATGCTGGCAAATGAGATGAGATTAGTTTAAGGTATGTGGTTGGCTTGGGCAAGTTGGAACAAAGGGTTTTTTTCTGTGCTGTACATCTTTGTGACTGAAGATATCCTGTGAGAGAGAGAGAGAGATTAGGGGTTGAAGGTCATATAGTACACGAGCACAAAATGCTGCTGCTACCGGGAAACTAATAAAGAAGTAGGAAATGCCGGGAATACCCAGGTCCTCACTGTATTTATCAGGAGAGAAACAGTTATTATTTCCTGCTGATGGCCTTTCCTTTGTCAGGGTAGATGAGAAAGGCAAAAGTGAGGACCATTTTGAGATACTGGAGATCAGAGTCTAGATTAGACTGCTGCTGGAAAAGCACAGCAGGTCAGGCAGCATCCGAGGAGCAGAAAAATCGACACCTCAGGCAAAAGCCCGTCATCAGAAATGAACTGATCAGGAATGATTCATTCCTGATGAAGGGCTTTTGCCCAAAATGTCGATTTTCCTGCTCCTTGGATGCTGCCTGACCTGTGCTTTTCCAGCACCACTCTAATCTCGACTCTGGGTAGATGAGAAGTCTAGCTGGAACAATACTGTTTTATTCTTTCCGTGTGCTGCAGGCTGTGACTGTTTCCAATAGTGGTCTGTTTTTACCTCACCTCCTCATGATAGTTTGCATTTGTTCTACTTGTGCCTTTGAGTATAGATTTGGAGTACTGTTAATCGTCTATCTCTAATTGATTTGAGGGTTTCGGGTCAATGGCACACTGTCGCTGAAATCACAGAGAGCCGGGCCCTGCCTGATGGGTACTGCTGAACCAGTTGAGTTTTTTTCATTCATTCATTCCTTCAGATTGGTGTTGCTGGCTGGGTCAGCATTAATTGCTTGTCCCTCATTTCCCTAGTGAGGTGCAGCCTTGAACCAGGTCCTGTCAGTAGACCCACAGTGTCACTAGGGAGGGAACTCCAGGATTCTGACCCAACAACACTGAAGGAGTGTATTTCTAAGTCCGGATGATGAGCAGCTTCGATGGGAACTTGCAGGTGGAGTGCTGTTGTACCTTGGAGAGAAGGCTTTGCATACAGTTCCTCAGGGCAGAAAGGAAAGAGTGGTGGGGTGGATCTTTATTAAACTAGGAGGTCATGTCCAGTACTGTTTCCAAAGGCTAGCTTTGAGTCCATTACTCCTTTTTAAATTTTATAAATGATACTGACTGAGGTGTAGAGAGCAACACCAAGTTTGGAGATCATGTGAAACCTGCCAAAGCAGTATTGTGATGTGGCTAGTTACAGGCTTCAGAATGATAGGGCAGTGAATTAGGTCGCATCGGGGATGTGAAGTCTGCAGTTCTGACTTTCTCCTCCTATGGTAAGTACTGCACTTTGCGAGAACTAATAGGGGAAATGAATATGTTTTAAATGGACACTTGTTAGAATCCTGCAATGAGCTGAGTGCCTTGGTTATTTTCTGCTGAAATCAATATTTGTTACTAGGATTGATAAATCGAGAAATAGATTATTGAATCAAAGATCATACGCAAACTTTATAAGATTGCTGGTTAGGCCTCTGCTGAAGTATTGTGGAGGATCCTGGGTGTCCCATTTCAGGAAAAATGCAACAAACTTTGAATGGGTTCAGAGATTATTCATCAGGGATGAGGAATGTCTGCCATCAAGTAATGTCAGAAAAGTTAGGATTGTTCTCTAGCGCTTCCAAATAAACTTGTTGGACTATAACCTGTTGTGATTTTTAACTCCTTGGTACAGAGCAGGTTAAGATAATTTCAAGCTGACGAAGGAGAATAATCCAAAGCATATTTGGTTTGATTTGACCAATAAAAACATTGGCAAAATATAGAAAAATGAAATTTAGACATTTTTTAAAATTCAAATTTGTTGGTGTCTGGCATGCTCAATGTGAGCTGATTCTGTCAATAACTTTCCAAGGTCGTCATGCAGGTACTTGAGGGTGAATGAGTTGTTGGGTTCTCGAGAAGGAAGGCCGATGTGAGACTAAACACAACTGCTTTGCCGTAGAGTTTGTAAGGCGTGATGGGACCACCCTTTTCCCCCTGTACCAATGATTCCTGGCTGTTTTCTGGTACCAGCTGCAAACTACCAAATCCACTGCATTCAGATCGTGCCTTGTGCTCAAGACCCTCATGGTTGCTGCTTTAATCATTTGACTGTCCGACTGCTGGTCTGAGTAGTAATATTAGTTAGAATTGACCTCCTCTTTTCACTCCTCAGATTTTACATGTGGACTGTACGTTGCAGTTGGAATGAAGCTAAGCTTCTGTTTCTGTCATCCTTTCATGATCACAAGATGCCTCAAAGTGCTGATGGCCAATTAAGTACTTTGTGAAATTTAGTCAGTATGATGCAGAAGAAGGCCATTGGCCCATCAAGACCATGCCAGCCCTCGGTAGTGTAATCCAATTAACTGGAGGCCCCACCGCCCTGTGGCCGAACATTTCAACTCCCCCTCCCACTCTGCCGAGGACATGCAGGTCCTGGGCCGCCTCCACCGCTGCTCCCTCACCACCCGACACCTGGTGGAAGAACGCCTCATCTTCTATCTTGGAACACTTCAACTGCAGGGCATCAATGTGGACTTCACCACTTTCCCCATTTCCCCTCCCCCCACCTTACCCCAGTTCCAACCTTCCAGCTTAGCACCATCCTCATGACCTGTACCATCTGCCAATCTTCCTTCCCACCTATCTGCCCCACCCACTTCTCTGACCTATCATCTTTATCCAATTCGTGTACTCTTTGCTACTTTCTCCCCAGCCCCACCCCCTCCCATTTATCTCTCCACCTCCTCCCTGCTTTCATTCCTGATGAAGGGCTTTTGCCCGAAACTTCGATTTTCCTGCTGCTCAGTTGCTGCCTGACCTGCTGTGCTTTTCCAGCACCACTCTAATCTAGACTCTAATCCAATTAGCCCCATTCCCCTGCTGTATCCCTTTAGCCCTGTAAATGCATTGCTGTCAAATATCCAATCATTTTCTTTTTGAGCTTGTTCTTATCTCCACTTTGACTGCACTCATGGGGAGAGTCTTGAGTCATTAGCAGTTGCTCTGTAAAAATGTTCTTGCTCTCGCCGATTGGCCAAGCCCATCCCTCTGTAACCCATTCGTCCTTAAGCCATGATCTAATGGGAGCAGCCTTTCCTTGTCTGCCTTATCTAACCTGGTCATAGACCACGATCAAATCTCTCCTCAATCCCCTTTGTTCTGTGCAGACTAACTACAGCTGCTTCAACTTAACATTGCAGCTAAAATTCCTCAATCTTGGAACCATTCTGTTAAATCTCCTCCTCGGTAATTTCTGAAAGATCCCAACTATATACAATGCAGGAAATAGGCAGTCAGTTTACATATGAAGCTCCTACAAAATAGCAGTGTGTTAATGGGAATAATAATGAGGCCAGAATATACTTGAGTTAATTAACTATTTTTTCTTGGATAAGCTAAACTAGAATTCCAAAATCCAGAGGAAATGACCTGGTAGTCAGGCTGACCTCATTCTTTGCTTATTCAAAGCTGATCTGCGTCTGTGTTCAGTATTGGTTTAAATGTCGTCTTTTTTGTTTATTTTAGGACCAATTACCTGAATTGCATGTGCACTTTCGGTCGCAGAGTTTCCACACGTCCATGTATGCGTCTTCCTGGTTCCTGACCATTTTCCTCACCACGTTTTCACTGCCGTTAGCTACCAGAATATTTGACATATTTATGTATGAGGTAAGATCTTTGCAGAGGCATCAGTCTGATTGAACTCTAATAGAGTCGAATGAAAGTGAATGGCATGACTGAGTGTGTTACTTACTTTCCCCAGTTCATGTCAGACCTCATAACATGAGAAGAGATGAATGCCCTCCTCTGCAATAGGTGTGTCGCATGTTGGGATTTATCTGGGTTTGGAGAGTGCATTATAGCTCTCTGTGAACGTCCCTTTCACAGTTCCAAAAACTCTAACACCATATCTTTTGAGAGAGATCAAGGCATGATTGGTGCAGTCTCAGAGTTGCACTAAACATGTCGGAGTGTCATCTCATAGAGTCATAGAGATGTACAGCATGGAAACAGACCCTTCGGTCAAACCGTCCATGCCGACCAGACATCCCAACCCAATCTAGTCCCACCTGCCAGCACCCAGGCCATATTCCTCCAAATGCTTCCTAGTCATATACACATCCAAATGCCTCTTAAATGTTGCAATTGTACCAGCCTCCACCACATCCTCTGGCAGCTCATTCCATACATGTACCACCCTCTGCGTGAAAAAGCTGCCCCTTAGGTCTCTTTTATATCTTGCCCCTCTCACCCTAAACCTAAGCCCTCTCGTTCTGGACTCCCAGACTCCAGGGAAAAGACTTTGCCTATTTATCCTATCTGTGCCCCTCATAATTTTGTAAACCTCTATAATGTCACCCCTCAGCCTCCGACGCTCCAGGCAAAACAGCCCCAGCCTGTTCAACCTCTCCCTGTAGCTCAGATCCTCCAACCCTGGCAACATCCTTGTAAATCTTTTCTGAACCCTTTCTAGTTTCGCAACATCTATCCGAGAGGAAGGAGACAAGAATTGCATGCAATATTCCAAAAGTGGCCTAACCAATGTCCTGTACCACCGCAACATGTACTCCTGTACTCAATACTCTGACCAATAAAGGAAAGCATACCAAATGCCGCCTTCATTATCCTATCTACCTGCAACTCCACTTTCAAGGAGCTATGAACCTACACTCCAAGGTCTCTTTGTTCAGCAACACTCCCGAGGACCTTACCATTAAGTATATTCATCCTGCTAAGATTTGCTTTCCCAAAATGCAGCACCTCGCATTTATCTGAATTAAACTCCATCTGCCACTTCTCAGCCCATTGGCCAATCTGGTCCAGACCCTGTTGCATTCCCTCCCTGAAATGTTTGTTTCTCCTCCTCTCCTCCTGTGATGTAGATCTGGCCTTTCCCAGATGTAATCACAAACCACCTAAATAGAGATGTGATGGATGGTATAGCAACTCATTACCAGCACCAAGTCAAACAAGCAACCATTCACAACACGTCTGACTGGTGTTCAGGGCTCCAGTCACTTTTATGTTGACTTATTGAATATTGAGGTTCACAGTGACTTGGAAATTTCTTGTATATTATTTGAGGAGAAACTTCATGTTTTTAAGGGCTTATTAAAGGATTGTTGGCAAGGAAATGGCTTAATTTCGACCAAGCCTAATGATTGCAAAATAGAATACATTTCTGTACAATGCAGGGAGTATCCCTGCTTCTGGGTAGTCTGGATAGTCAGCAGCAACTCCTGAGCTGCACACAGTGGGTGTTCATGTGCATTTATCACTGAGCACTCTTTCTGGCCTCTGTTTCCACAATGGCTTTCACAGTGGAACCGTTTATTGAAAAAGTATAAAGCAGCAAACAAGACCAAGACATAGCTCGCACAAAACTGAGCTAATTTCCCTATCGTCATTCTTGTGTGACTTTCCAATCATGGTGTTCAGAAGGAGTGACTTGATTCAAAGCAAGATATCCTAATTGTTTTCTCTTTCTCCATCACCTCTGAACGCTCGCTACTGGCCCATTCTGCAACTTCCTACCCCCCACAAATACTTGCCACCCTCTCCCAGCAAGACACTGATTTCAAAGTTCAGATCCGATGTCTTAAGATGAGCTGTTCTGAAGGAGATTTGCCACTGAGAGTCAGACGTTGCAGCTTCTGGGAATTAGGAGACTAACCCGTTGTCTTCATGCTGATGGCAAATCTTCTGAATGCAATCCTTTCTCTCCATCTACTTTGAGGGCTGCTCTAAACTGTGCAAAGTTGCAAATTTTGTGTACTGTACTATCTTTGCCCAATGAATACAGGGTGTGGAAATGAAATATGCAAAATATTTTAAGTCAACTTCTTTCCTTAGTCATTTTGAAGAGAAGAGAAATAAGATGGCATGTTTGATTTGAGCTAAATGTGGTTTGTTGTGACCCAGTGAATACGTTGCAGTCCTGTAACCTGTGATGCATGACCACCATGTCACGGAAATTGTAGAGTCTAACTATTCGAATAATTTCAATTATGTTGGGTCACCTCTTCATTAATGCGAATCCTTCACATTCTATTTTACTTGGCTAGCATTAGCATTATGGATTACCTTTTATACTCCAAAAAAAATTGTATTTGAACAGAATTCAAGTCCACACTAAGAGCTTACTTTAATTTGCCACACTCCATAAAATACTCACCACATTGATTACTAACTCCCTAAATTTGTACAACCGATTCAAACTATCAATTTAAAACGTCATTACTTGTTCCCTCATTTCATTAGGTCTCGGGCATTCCTTCAGACCAAGTTAGATCTCTCAATGTTTGTACTCAATCATTTGTATTTAAATGGGGAAGTGGTTAGCAGTGTGATAATGACAACACAGCCTGTTTTTATTCGATACCTGGAATTAGTGTGGGTAAACAAAGAAAGTTATCGGCATGGCTGGCTTTTCCATTTTGCATTTTGTGTCCTGGCTTTGTAACCTTTTGCAAACTCTCCGTTTACTTTGAAGTGCATTCATGTGTTGACAGGGCTTGGAAATAGTGTTTCGCATTGGGATGGCCATCCTTCAGTTTAATCAGGTGGAACTGATGCAGCTTGATATGGAAGGAATGTCACAGGTAAATTTAATCATTGTCTCTGCCAACAGGAAATAAGTCAACTGGACAGCTCCTTTCCCCAGAGGAGCTTTTATCTCTTGTCTGAGATTTAAGTCATTCTTAGTGTCCCAGTGTATCGCTAAAAAGCGTTTAGTCACTGAAACCCTATTCTCAAAAGGATCTTTCTAATATCTTCTCCATTCCACCCCAACCCCCATTTTAAAAAAAAAAGCATTTGTCTCCTCCCGGTCATGAAGGGGAAAGAGCAGAGTCAGTGAGCTATGCAGTGATTTGTGCTGCTGGTACAACGCAGTAAGTGTTATAACCAACTCATCCCACACGGACTCCGGGCCACCTTTAAACCAGCACAGTTCGGACCCGAACAGGACAAACAATACAGGCTACAGATTCAAAAACACCAGCAACGGTTCTCCTTCGAGATCCTCCGCTCCACATTTGCAGCAATGTGCCGGCACCTAACCTCTCTACAGTCTGCCTTGCCTCAGCTGAGGGCCACACTCTCTCAGAATTGCAAAGGACCCACTCTGTACTACATCCTCAGGAGAATTCATACTCTCAACAAACAGTATTTCAACTCCATCTCAAACATCAAAAACTGGAAGTACAACAAACTCTTATCTACCCACCTCCATAACCAGCACTCGTCAAACATTCCAGAAGATTCCCCCAGCCTCTGGAACTGCTCGGACGCCATTAGCCATGTGGCTGGTGCAGCTGCCATCCCGACGCTGATTGATGATGTCACTTCTGCCCCCATCATGGCCGCTCCCACAGCCGCTTCCGCCCCTCACAATTCCTCATGCACCACATGTGACATCACTTCTGCCCCTCACATCATCGCTGATGTCACACGCTCAGTGACTTCCGCCATCCCTCCTGCCGTGGTCACCACCACTTCCGCCCCCACCAGCGCCACTCACCTGCATTCTGCTGACACGCCCCCCACAGACCCCACTGTCACTATCCCCACCCCCCAGAACCCCGAGGGGAACACTACCCCTGCTCATGACTCTACCCCCATTCCCCCCACCATCACACCCACTCCAGGTACTGGCTCCGACC
>NC_057717.1:88216411-88224724 GCF_004010195.1 Chiloscyllium plagiosum | reverse complement strand
ATCTCTCCACCCTTCAGGCTCTCTGCCTTTATTCCTGATGAAGGGCTTTTGCCTGAAACGTCAATTTTACTGCTCCTCAGATGCTGCCTGAACTGCTGTGCTCTTCCAGCACCACTAATCCAGAAAAAACGCAGTAAGAAGCAATTCCCCATGTTTCCAAGTTTTAATGGGTAGGCACAGGAACTGGTACTTCATTACTGCCATTTCCTGTTATTAATGAGCTGCCATTGTTTCTGCAATCCTGACTGTACCAAAAATACATGAAATCTTGCAGCACTTGTGTGCTAAGGAATGTTGCTGGAATATTCTACATCCTGTTTAACAACCATTCTTCAGAATTAGCCAATGGTGGAGAGTTCTACTTTCTGCATTGCCTATAGTGATCATGTCTGTGTCTGCTCAGGAACATTTTTGTAATCAGGCAGCAAAGTCTTGATTTGTTCTGATGACGCATTCAATCAGAGATGCAAGATTCCTTTGTTTGCATTTCCTTTCTAAGTTAACTTTTCTTGATCCTTGGTTACTTCCTTGGCAGCACAGCCCCTGCTTACCGTCTGCCAGTCCCTGCTTACCCAGTTTGTGTTTGACGAATTTTGACAGCACACCTTTTAAAGAAGAACCTCACTCGAGGGAGCTGTCACTGATCCTGGATCAGTCAAGATATGAACCAGATTTGTATTTCAAGCTTACAAGCTCCACCTGCAGCTCTTGTCCCACGTCAGTATCCTGCTGAATCTTTAAACTAGCAAATGCAGTAACTGTGAGCTCAGCCATTCTGGCTTCAGGGAATCCCTCTGAGAGTTAGCACTTGGATGCGTGCTAAAGACCTAACTTTAAGTTGTTAGATTTCTTTGGTCAGCCAAGATGCTGATAGTACCGAAGCAACATAATCATGCCCTTTCACTGAGCTTTGTTTCAATTTTGTACTTGAACTAATGGCCTTTATTGATTGGTCTGTCAAATTCAATATGATTCCTTAAAGGGTCACTACACCTGATGAGCGCACTCAGGAGGTATTGCAAGTTACTCACAGTAGTACTGCATCTTTCTGCAAAATAATTAGTTCGAAAAATTTCAGATCACATGCTGGATTGAGAAATAAAATACATAAAGGCAGGATAGAGATTAAATGCATTCAGAATCCAAATAAACCAGTTAAATAGAGCAAATAAAATGTACAATAAATATAGAGGGATGATTGAGAGGAATCTCAGCAATAGAAAGCAAAGAAGTGAAGCTGAAAGGGAATATGGAAAATCAGCATTCATCATAACGGGTGGTATGGGCTCAGTGGTTAGCACTGCTGTCTCATAGCCCCAGGGACCCAGGTTCGATTCCAGCCTCAGGTGACTGCCTGTGTGGTGTTTGCACATTCTCCCTGTGTCTGCGTGGGTTTGCTCCGGTTTCCTCTCTCAATCCAAAGATGTGCAGGTTGGGTGAATTAGCCATGCTAAATTGCCCATAGTGTTCTGGAATGTGTAGATTAGGTGCATTAGTCAGGGGAAATGTAAAGTAATAGGGTAGGGGAATGGGTGTGGGTGGGATACTCTTCAGAGGGTCAGTGTGGACTTGTTGGGCCAAATGGTCTGTATCCACACTGTAAGGGTTCTCTGATTCTAGGAAAGCAATATGCACAGGTAGACAAGACCGGCTTCGATATCATGGACATAATCTTCCCAGGGGAAAAGTGAGGACTACAGATGCTGGAGACCAGAGTTGAAACGTGTGGTGCTGGAAAAGCGCAGCAGGCCAGGCAGCATCTGAGGAGCAGGAGAATCGACTTTTCGGGCATAAGCCCTTCTTCAGGAATGAGGGTATTTTCACCCTCCCTTCCTTCCACCTATCGTATTCCCAGCTGAGTGTGAAGGTGGTGATAGGTCAGAGAGGAGGGTGGAGTGGATAGATGGGAAGGAAGATGGACAGGTAGGACAGGTCATGAGGGTGGTGCCGAGTTGGAACTGGGATAAGGGGGGGGAGTGGACGTGAGGAAACTGGTTAAATCCACATTGATGCCATGTGGTTGGAGGGTCACGAGGAGGAAGATGAGGTGTTCTTCCTTCGGGCGTTGGGTGGTGAGGGAATGGCGATGGAGGAGGCCCAGGACCTGCATGTCCTTGGCGGAGTGGGAGGGGGAGTTGAAGTGTTCAGCCACAGGGTGGTGGGGCTGGTTGGTGCGGGTGTCCAGGAGATGTTCTCTGAAGCACTCTGTGAGGAGGTGTCCAGTCTCCCCAATGTAGAGGAGACCGCATCGGGAGCAACAGATACAATAAATGACGTGTGGAAGTGCAGGTGAAACTTTGATGGATGTGGAAGGATCCTTTGGGGCCTTGGATGAAGATGAGGGGGAAGGTGTAGGTGCACTACTTTCGCAGTGTTCAGAAAGGTATTGTTTTCAAGGAGAAAGTGAGGTCTGCAGATGCTGGAGATCAAAGTTGAAACTTTATTGCTGGAAGTCCAGTCTCCCCAATGTAGAGGAGACCGCATCGGGAGCAACGGATACAATAAATGACGTGTGGAAGTGCAGGTGAAACTTTGATGGATGTGGAAGGATCCTTTGGGGCCTTGGATGAGGGGGAAGGTGTAGGTACACTACTTTCGCAGTGTTCAGAAAGGTATTGTTTTCAAATAAACCCGTTGGTCTATATCCTAGTGTCATGTGATGTTTGACCCTAGACTGTTGGAGGCAGAGAATTCATTTGAGGGATATGACAACTGTAACCAGTCCCATTATACCCATCCTGTATAGAGAAGTGATGTTTTATCCCTCTGTTTCCCCTCTGCAGCACTTTCAGAAGGTGATTCCTCAGCAATTTGACGGCTGTCCCGACAAACTGGTCCTGAAGGCTTACCAGGTCAAGTACAACACCAAGAAAATGAAGAAGTATGTAACACACCAACCCAGCCTTTGCTTCCTGGCAAAGATTTAGTTGTAATGGGGGATTGTTGCAAATGTATGTTGGCCAGGCTGCTGAGAGTTTCCTGATGTTTGGCCATCTCGGCCAGCAGGGCAAGGTGAGGTGATGGCCTAGTGGTGTTATCGCTGAACTTAATCCGGGCACCCAGGCAATGTTCTGGAGACTCTGGTTCCAATGCCATCATGGCAAACGGTGGAATTTCAATTCAAAAAAAAAAAATCTGGAATGAAGAATCTAATGATGACCATGAATCCATCGTCAATTGGATTATAAAACCCGTCTGCTTCACTAATTTCCTTCAGGAATGTCCTTACCTGGTCTGGCCTGTGTGTGACTCCAGACCTACAGCAGTGCAGCTGACTGTTAACTGCCCTCTGGCCAATTGGAGATGGCCTGGCACCAATGCCCACATCCCGTGAAGGAATAAAGGGGAGGCGGGGAAGAGGTACATTCCCATTTGAACGTCTTGTATGAAAGTTGCACCCTCACAAGCAAAACTTGGTGTTCAAAAGTCAGTTTGCGTGACATGGTGCGTTATCTATGGTGATGTCTCCACCAATCCAAGTCTACTTGCCATCCAATCAACATTCTCTCCTGATTTTTAAAAAAATTATATTGATATTTCTTGTGAATTGTCTTGAGTGCATGACAAAATGCTTTGATAAAATGTCTTTTCAGCAATATTCAAGGACATGTTATTATTAACCGAAGCCGTGGGTGGTGAATGCTTTGTGGCAGACTTGCCTGTGGGGCGGTGGGAATAAATGATGGATAATAATCAAAAGTCATCTTGTAACCAATGTGCTTTGGGTGTGACTTTTGCAGAGTGGCTACCATTTTTATACCACCTTCCTGGCGATGAGTGTGATAGACTGGGGTGCAATTTTGTGATGCGCACATTCTTACTTAGAAAGATGTGGGAAAAATATCTTGTTGCTTTTGATGGACTTTGACTGGATAGAGATGCTGAATGGGAAAAGTGATCAGTAACCTTGTAAATCCATGATGCTCCTGTGGTAGAGCGCTGGCAGGAGGAGGATGCATTCTATCAATGTATGTTTATTTAGGGGTGCTGTTTGACTTTGTCCTACAGACTTGAAAAAGAATATACTACAATCAAAAATAAAGAAATGGAGGAACAGATTGAAATTAAAGTAAGTTTTTTCACAACAGTGAATGTGCAGCATCTGTTTGAATTGTGGATATTTTCCTGTATATTTTGTGGGAGTTGGAATTTTCAACTGTATTAAAGTGAAGTTAATTTTCTCATAAACCTGCTCCCTGCAGCTCTTCAAAAGGGAAAAAAAACAGCCCATGTAATTATTGGCAATCCAGTCAGATAATAGTGTTTTCTCCAAAGTAATTATTGCGTGGGGACATATGTTTGTTCAGATGTACAGGGGCTATAATTTGCACTTAACATGAAAATACATTTATTTGGGAGGGAGTAGTTTAACTTTATTTCCCCCCAAACTGACTAATTTGCATGTATGCTGTAAATTCTTTGTGTTCATTGTCTCTGATTTTCCGGTCGGTGGTGTTCCTAAACGTAAAACAATGAGTTGTTGATCTTTGTTGCCCAGCCTCTAGTTAGAGTTACTCAAGGGGTCTTTCCCAACTCGGCGACTTCATGTTTCCTTTCACAGGTACTTCTCCACTTTCAGGACTGGTTTATACTTTGAATTGATGTTGAATTTAAATGAACAAACTCGTCTAATTTATACCAGTTGAAAAGATATTGTCAAGCTTAAAATACATCTCAATAAGGAAACAGCAATCTTGTTTTGTAGGGCTCTTGAGAATTCCTTGATTTTTGGTGTCTGTATTTTGATTCATGCTAACTGATTTATTAAAATGCAGCAGTCATTTGGTAAAGTGTA
Organism: Chiloscyllium plagiosum; assembly: GCF_004010195.1. Taxonomy (NCBI): domain Eukaryota; kingdom Metazoa; phylum Chordata; class Chondrichthyes; order Orectolobiformes; family Hemiscylliidae; genus Chiloscyllium; species Chiloscyllium plagiosum. The sequence continues at coordinate 88,219,929 of NC_057717.1, read as the reverse complement.
TTTATGTTAATATATGTGGTGTTTGATCTAGAATTAGAACAAGTCATTAATATTCTCTGTAATAACCAACACTTCATCAAATCTAAAGCCATAACACAAGGAAAGTGTGAATTTCTTAGACACAACAGCATTGAGATTGGGACAAGACAACAGACATAAATTAGAGGTTACTTTCAAAGCAGCTGACACACTTCTACACACACCCCTATCACCCGAAACGCACTTCCACTGACTGGTCCGATCACAGCTAATGTGTTTCTGTCATATGCACAAGTACATAACTGAAGTTTCTCATAGTTTGAACCATTCTTGTAAATCACTTCGGCACAACTAAAGAGTGAAATCTCAGATTAGTAAGGCTAGGAAGTTTGTTGCAGGTAAAGGTGAAGACTTTAGAATCTTTGAAGAGCCTTTCTGACATTCTGATCAGAGACAGCGAAAATATTATGAAGGAGATGGGCTGAATACGGTTCCTCATCCATGTTAAGTTTCGTGTGTTGTGCAATATTTGCTCTATCTATCATACTTTGCATTTTCTGAGTGCATGGTTTGTTTAACAATCTGATAGTTACTGCTGACCGCTTTTTAAAAAAAAATTAAGCAACTTAATTCCAAATCTGACTCTGGTTTGTCCAGCGTCTTGATTGCTGGTTAGACTTACGAATGGCCTATATGGGTCAAGGTTTCTGTATTGTAGTTCAATGCCAGTGGCTTTATCAATCAGTGTAGCTGCTTTTTCTACCTTCTGACTTCCTTTAGCACTGTGGAATAAACAGCAAGAAAACCACAGCTTGCTCAAGAACAGAAGAAATAGGAGCATGAGACGTTAGATTTGCCAAGTGTGTTTTTGCAGTGATTTGACATTGATCTCTGTGACCAGTGAAATGCACTAAATGAGTTAGCGTCAGAGCCTTGTGCTTCAATAGATCCATATTATGTGCTGGAGTTGATTTGAGGATTGTCGTAGCACACCATATGAATGTGTGAGTGAATTGTTACCACTTATAAATATCTGTCTTTTCTGTCCTAGTACACCTGCCTTCAACACAATTTAACTGAAATGTTAACTGATTGCTCTTTGGTGTGGTTTTCACTTCTTCTCCTCCAGTTTCTGGTGCTGAATGGAACACCTTCAGCTTCTGACAGTTACATTATGATGTTGCTTCTGCACTAAATGATTCGATATTCTCTTGTATAGTGTGAGGATCAAATTCTCATCCTTGGTCCCCAAGACAAACTTGTTACTTTCACTACCCTCTTACTGGGGACCGAACCATCTTGTTCACTGCTCCGTTCACTGCTTTCAGTTCCCAGCTGACCTTGTAACCTTTTTACTTTCTCCAATATCATCAGCATTTGCTGCTGTCTCTGTACCTCCGCCTGTCTACAACTGAAACTCTCATCTCCGTCTGTGTCACCTCCACACTTAACTGTTTAATCTCTCTGCCTGCTGGACTGTTGGCCTACATTTCCTATAAGCTTAATTCAGAACTGCTCTGTATTCTGTATCATAGAAGGGCCTGTTCATCCCTCTCCTCTGTGCTTGTTGATTTTCGTTGTCTCCTTGTTCAACACCAAATTCACATTCTCACAAGATTAGAGTGGTGCTGGAAAAGCACAGCCAGCCAGTCAGGCAGCATCTGAGGAGCAGGAAAATTGACGTTTCGGGCAGGAGCAGGAGTCCTTCATCAGGGGTTTCATTCCTGATGAAGAGCTTTTGCCTGATACGTCAATTTTTCCTGCTCCTCGGATGCTGCCTGACTGGCTGGCTGTGCTTTTCCAGCACCACTCTAATCTTGTCTCTGATCTCCAGCATCACTTTCGCCTTACAGAATCACTGCCACAACTCCAGATTTCTCCTCTGACCTAGTTTACAGTGGTGAACAATGACTAGGGCACTCAGTCTGGAGTGTGTTTTAGATGTCTCCACTGCTCCTCTTATTTTAAAAATTCTCCTTAGAACCCAGATTTTTAACGTCATTATTGTTGCAATCCTCATAACTCTTGAGCTTATTGTTGTCTTTCAGGATGCAAGTTTTGATTATTGAGCCATGTTTCAATGCTAAAGGATTTTGTATGAATGCCTGTTGATCATCACAGTTCTAATAGCAGCATCGATGTACGTGCTTCGACACAAGATTGGCAATAAAAACTGGGACAAGAGTCGTTCTGAATTCACATTCAGGATTGAATATTTGAGTACAAGTTCCTCTATATTGGAGAAGAATCTGGGCCCAGCAATATAAGAGGAACGTTGTGTGTTCCTGCGTACAGTTAGAATAAAATGATCAGCTGGTACTTCTGGCAACAGCTTGTGTTGTTTGACTGTGATTGGCATGTTGAGACAGAACTGCTTTGGTCATGAGGCACAAATCAGCCCTTGATTTCTTCTTTTTTTTATATCGTGGATCAACAGGAGACTGTTAAATGAATGTGGTTGCATCAAGCACTCATAGATCATGTACAGAGCATGTTTGGCACTGGCGACTTTTTTACTAGTAACTTTCCAAATCTTACCAAGGAATACTGGCCCAGTTTCAAGCCTGAACTTGCTGCAGGCAATGTCAGCTGCTCAAAAGGGAGTGTGCTGTTATTGTAGGAAGTGCTAATTAATAATAATAATTAGTTTAGGGAGGCCATGATAATCTGACTGGATTTGTAATCCAGAACCCCAGGCTAATGGTTTGAGGATATTGGTTTGAATCCAACCACAGCAGATGGTGTAATTTTAATTCAATAACTGTCTCATGATCATGAAACAGTTGTCACTTGTCATAAAATCAGGTTCCCTAATGTGCGTAGGGAAGGAAATCTGCCGTCCCTACCTGGTTTGATCTATGTGTGACTCCAGACCCCCACAAATGAGGTATTAGGGATGGACAATAAATGATTGCCCAGCTAATGTCACTCCCATCCCGTGGGGGAATAAATAAATATAAATGCAACAGAATTGTGCCGGATAGAGAACTCTGACCCCTCACAGTCTTTGGAACTACTTCTGAAGGCTCCAGTTTAAAAACTTGAGCTGTGAATTAGATGGATGCTGTGTGCAATGGGCCTGTGCCCACTGGGAACTGTATTGAGACTCCCCATGACTGTTGCAGTAGATTTATGTCTTGTGTTTGCCTTCACCCTGGCACAGCTCACTGAGGGTACAATCCGTACAGAATTCCCTGAACCACCTTTGTATGTTGATGATTTGGAGAAAGTGAGCACTGCAGATGCTGGAGATCAGCGTTGAGAGTGTGTTGCTGGAAAAGCACAGACGGTCAGGCAGCATCCGAGGAGCAGGAGAGTCGATGTTTTGGGCTGGAGCCCTTCATCAGGGATGAGGCTGGGAGCCTTGGGGGTGGAGAGATAAATGGGAGGGAGGGTGGGCCTGGGGAGAAGGGAGCTGAGAGTGCAATAGGTGAATGGAGGAAGGGGTAAAGGTGATAGGTCGGAGAGGAGGGTGGAGCGGATAGGTGGGAAGGGCGATTGGCAGGTAGGACAGGTCATGGGGGCGGTGCTGAGCTGGA
>NC_057717.1:88208372-88216020 GCF_004010195.1 Chiloscyllium plagiosum | reverse complement strand
CTTATTGGGGGTGGAGGGGTGGGGTTTGAGGGCGGAGGTGCGTGATGTGGATGAGATACGATGGAGGACATCTTCAACTACGTGGGAAGGGAAATTGCGGTCTCTAAAGAAGGAGGCCATCTGGTGTGTTCTGTGGTGGAACTAGTCCTCCTGGGAGCAGTTGCGGAGGAATTGGGAATATGGGATGGCATTTTTGCAGGAGGCAGGATGGGAGGAGATGTAATCCAGGCATTTGTGGGAGTTGGTGGGTTTGTAAAAAAAAAAATGTCCGTGTTGCTTTGGTCATCATTGATGGAGATGGAGAGGTCTAGGAAGGGGAGGGAGGTGTCAGAGATGGTCCCGGTGAACCAGTAAGAGCTGGATTGAGCCAATTAAATTATTGTAATCTTCTTTTCCTGAAAAAAAACGCAATCAAAGAGAGCAGAAAGGTGAGAAGCGTCCACTTGATATACATTTGAACAAAGAACATTACAGCACAGGCTCTTCGGCCCTCCAAGCCTGAACCCCTTCATGTCCACTGTTTAAACCTGCTGTCTATTTTCTAAGGATCTGTATCCCTCTGCTCCCTGCCCATTCATTTATCTGTTTAGATACATCTTAAATGATGCTGTCAATCCCACCCCTACCATCTCCACTAGCAATGCATTCCAGGCACCTACCACCCTCTGTGTGAAGAACTTTCTACATATATGATTAGATTAGATTAGATCACTTACAGTGCGGAAACAGGCTCTTCGGCCCAACAAGTCCACACCGACCCTCCAAAGAGGAACCCACCCATTCCCCTACATTTACCCCTTCACCTAACACTACGGGCAATTCAGCATGGCCAATTCACCTGACCTGCACATCTTTGGACTGTGGGAGGAAACCGGAGCACCCGGAGGAAACCCATGCAGACACAAGGAGAATGTGCAAACTCCACACAGACGGTTGCCCAAGGTGGTATATCTCCCCTAACTTTTCCCCTCTCACTTTGAACTCATGACCCCTGGTAATTGAGTCCTCCACTCTGGAAGAAAGAATCTGAAAACACTTAAATTTCACAAACCTGTTGGAACCTTGAGTTTTTCTTGAATATTCAGTAATTGTCTGAATTAGAGTGCCAGTCATTGTCCAAGGCACAGAGAACTGAACTTGATGTATTGTTTTGTGATTATAAAGTGGCTGAAGCCATTGTTGTTTTATTGTGTATTATTTTGGTAGTCACAAAGGCAAGAACAGCAGCTATTCTATCTGAGAGGTCCTGGTAAAAACACAGCTGTTTGGTGAATTTATGGTTTGCTTTTGGTGTTGACGTCCTTTTGGGGAACCTTCCTGTTGCTTCCAGTTATGCTGTAACATCTTTAATGTCCACCTCAACATCTGGGAATAGCAGACAGGACTTCAGCTGATGTTCTCTGCCACAACACTTCCTGTAACAATGACAACTTCAGCTGTGTCCAGGTTCTGGAGGAACACTTTAATCTTCAACCTCGAGGTGATTCCACTCAATGACATTTAAAAGGCATTTGGACAAATTCATGGATAGGAAAGGGTTACAAGGATATGGGCCAAGTGCAGGGAAACTTAATTGGTGTTGCTGGACATTTTGGTCACATGTTGGCCAAAGGGCCTGTCTCCATGCTGCAGGACGCTATGACTTTATGATACTAGCCTGCATTATGAAATGAGTGTGCGCGGGTGAACGGAGCAATCTCTTGAGTTTATGTCTTAGGCTCAACTCTGCAACAGCACTTTTACGTGCCCCTCTGTGCTCTCCCGTTGAGAACTGTTTTTAGAAATCTACAGTTCCTTCAAAAATAATTTAAACAGTAAATGCTTGAACTTTTTCAGAGCAAAGTTTGTTGTTCAGTGTATTTTGTGTAGTATTGTAGCCTGTAACAGTACTTTGACACGGAATCAATTCAGCACGATGTATCGTTCAAAACCAGCTCACTGTTGACTGGGTTTGGGTGAGAATTCTGCTTTCAGCTCTGTTGCTGGTTAAATATAGGTTTGAACCTTCATGTGCAGTATCTTCACCAGATGGTGCTATAACCTTCTTTTGAGATCCATCAGTGTACTGCCAGCTCTATTGTGAATTGTAACAGTGAAGATTCTGTAACTTCTGGCAGCTGCATATGCACTTTTAAACATGAAACCCCAGATGTCAGAGTTTGTCTGCTGTTGCAGAAATGTATGATGTCTTGTTGAGATTCATGCTATCATTCAAAGATATGGAATGGTGTGATACTCAGTAAAACATGTAAGAAAATATTGGGGCTCATCATTTCAAGTATAATAATAATTTTAAGTGTGATAAGAGAGCACTTGAATATGAAAGCAGGGATGTGTTTCTGAGACTCTAATACGGGTTTGCTTAAACCGTATTTGGATTATTGTGCACAGTTTTGGACCCTATATCTCGGGAGGATATACTAGCTCTGGACCGTGTTCAGAGAAGGTTCACGAGAATGCTCCCAGGAATGAAAAGCTTAACAAATGAAGAACATTTGAGGATGCTGGGTCTATACTCGAAGGATGGGGGGGGGGGATCTAATTGAAACAGACAGAATACTGAATGGCCTGGACAGAGTGGATGTTGGGAAGATGTTTCCATTGGCAGGAAAGACTAGAACCTGTGGGCACAGCCATAGAGTAAAGAGAAGACCTTAGAGAATGGAGAGAAGGAGAAACCTCTTCACCCAGAGAGTGGTGAATCTATGGAGTTCACTGCCACAGAAGATGGTGGAGGCCAGGTCATTGAGTATATTTAACACTGAGATAGATAGGTTCTCGAGTATCTAGAGGATCAAGGGTTACCGGGGGAAAGTGGGAGAAAGGGGTTAAGAAACTAATCAGCCAGGATTGAATGGCCTAATTTCTGTTCCTATGTCTTATGGTCTAAGTCTCAATTACAGCTGACAACTTCTCTGGCACTGAAAATTATCCTGCACACTTCATGTTAATTGTTGGAGATATTTACAAAAATAATTTAAACTTTCTTAAAAAAAACTTGATCTTTATCTCTTGCCTTAAGCCCATGTTTCTTTTCCTATTATTACATTTGGCATTCTGTACTGGATTTGCAATGAACAAATGTTGCAACTGACATTTATGGATTCAGACTCTGCCCAGTAAGAACTCTCTTTTTTTTTTAAAAAACTTTCATTTTAATGTAGGTTCCAGAGTATAAGCCCCCATTAACAGATCTGTTGGTAAGGGAAATGGATAGTGAGTCCTTCGTTTTGCTACTGTCCACCAAAACTGGGCTACAGTTCGTTCCACTGTAATGCATGTTTCGTTAACACAGATTCGCTCTAACATGATTGTCCCTAATTTGTTTCTAAAGCGCAAAGTTTTAAAGCATAGAATGGTTATAATGTGATTCTGGCCCCATTAAAAGTTTAAATGGCTCTGCTATTACACGATTTTCTTATAACACAGGATTGCACCAGAACAGAACTACTGCGTTATAGCAGAACTGACAGTATCACTTCCTCATTAATTCAGTTTGAAGTTATTGCTTTGTGATGTTAGTTGACTTGGGTCTGTCGGGGTTGGGAAAGAGTGGGGGATGCTTGTTTATGTAGTTTTGTTGAGTCCTACAGTCACAGTGTAGAAAGAGGCCCTCTGGCCCATCAAGCACCAAACTACACTAATACAATTTACCTGCTCCTCTTCCATAGCCTGCTGTGTCCTGGCATTTTCAATGCTCATCCAGATGGTTCTTAAATGTTGTAAGAGTACCTGCCTCCATCACCCCCTCAGGCAGTGCGTTCCATATTTCTACTATCCTCCAGGTGAAAAAAAGCTTTCCTCCAATCCCCTCGAAACCACCGACTCCTCATCTTAAACATCTGCCCTCCAGCCTTAGACACTGATGCAGTGTGGCCACGTTCTGCCCCAATGACCACTCTGCTGGTCATTGACTTCATGCAGCAGAGTGGAGGGTACGCCCCTTGCTACATCAAGGTGTTGCGATAGGGATGGTCATGAACGTCACGTTCCTGGGATTGCTGATATCCAACAATCTGTCCTGATCTATCCACACTGACATTGTGGTCAAGAACACACAGTAAAGCCTCTACGTACTCAGGGCTAAGGGCATTTGGCATGTTAATAAAGAATCATAAATTTTTACAGATACACCATAGAAAACATTCTAGCTGAATGCATCACACTGCTCTTCTCAAGACTAAAAGAAATGACAGAGTTGTGAACACAGCCCAGCCCAGACCAGACCAGACCAGCACACAAACCAGCCTCCCATCCATTGACTCCATCTAATACTTCCTGCTGCTTTAGGAAAGCAACCAACATCATCAAAGACCCCTCCTAAGCTAGTTATACTCTCTGCCACCCCCTACCATCAGGCAGAAGGAAAAGGTTTGAATACATGTCTGAATAGATTCAAGAACAGCTGCTTCACTGTGGTTATCAGACATTTGAATGGACCCCTCAGATGTTGATATTGATCTCTCTGTATACCTTCTCTGCAGCTGTAACACTGTATTCTGCACTCTGTTCTGCTACTCTGCTGCACTTTATATGGTATGACCTGTCTGTACAGCATGAAAAGCAACATTTTTTACAGTTTAAAAATCCCACAACACCAGGTTATAATCCAGCAGGTTTATTTGGAAGCACTAGCTTTCAGAGCGCTGCTCCTTCATCAGCTGGTTGCGGAGTATACTCCGAAAGCTAGTGCTTCCAAATAAACCTGCTGGATTATAACCTGGTGTTGTGTGATTTTTAACTTTGTCCACCCCACTCCAGCACCAGCATCTTCAAATCATAACATTTTTCACTGTATTCAGTACATGTGACAATAACGAATCAAACTCAAGACCCCGACATCTGTCACGGGGAAAAGGTTCTCGCAATCTCCCCTGTGTATACTTCTCTTAATTTTATATACCTCCGTCACATCCTCCCACAGGCTCCTTTTGCTTCAGGAGAAACAAGCCCAGTCTATCTGGACTTTCCTCACAACTGAGCCTATCCAGCCCAGGCAGCATCCTGGTGAATCTCCACTGTACCTTTGGTGCAGTCACACCCTTCCAGTAGTGCAGCAACCAGAACGGCACACTATTCCATCTGGGGCCAAACCAATACGTTGTGATGAGATTTCCTTGCTCTTATCTTCTACATAATGAAGGCAAGCATCCCATATGCCTCATTCACCACCATGTCAGCCTGTGCTGATATCTTCAGGAATCTGTGGACTTGAACACCAAAGTCCTTTTTGTTCCTCCGTACTCCCGAGGGATCTGCTATCACTGTGCATGTCCTTCCCTTATTAGACCTCTGACAACGCATGCCCTGACTTATCAGTGTCAAATTCCATCTGTCATTACTCTGCCCAATTTACCAGCTGATCAATGTCAGACTGAGACCATCCCTTTCACTGTCAACAAGACTGTCAATTTTCATGTCAGCTGCAAAATTACTAATTTTACCTTCAATGTTCACATCCAAGTGTTAATTAATACTGACCCTCAGGATTTTTGTTAGGATGTCAGCCCACTACTAGAGCCCATTTTCAGAGGGGGATGAGATTAAATCAAACATAAGTGAGGGGAAGAGATTTGAAAGTAGCTACCTGCATCTCAGAAGTTGAAGACTAGAACCTATTTATCCCACCCTCACTTTAACTACAGCAGTGATCTCTGTAAATTCCACTGCTTATTCCTTCCTCTGACCCTAACCTTGCATTCTTTTAGATATTGTCTCAATCCTGTAAGAAATTCTTTCCTTTCAAACGTTGTTTTTGTTACTGTACAGTATCTTAAATGTGTGCAGCTCTGAGAGCACACCTTTGAAAGGTATATTAGCCTGGGATGGAGTGCATTGCAAATTTGCCAACACTTGAATATTATTGCAAAAAACAATTTGGTGAAGTATTTTTTGTTCTGCACTAATCAAGACATTCTGCAAGAATGCAATTACTTCAGCAGTGCTCAGGTTCTGTGCTATCAAATAGTTCATCTCTATTTTACCAGTGATCGAAGGATTAGATTGAGAGATTACATAAACTGGGTTTTTAGCCCCTGGGCTCTTAAAAGGCGAAGGTGTGATTTGATTGAGTCTTTTTTAGGATTTTGAAAGAAACTGCTAGATAACTAGCAATTTCCTTCTGCTGGTAGGATTGTACAGCAAGGGGAAATAACCTTAAAGTCAGAGGCAGGCTAGCCATTTAGAAGAAAACGAGTGAATTTTATTTTACATGCACAAGGAGGTAGAAATATGGCTTTCACCACAAAATTATTGAAGGATGACAGCATAGTGGTAATATCACTGAACTAGTTATCCATGTTATTTTAAAGCAGTCTATGTTTAAACGTAACAAGATCTGGATAATATCCAGGTTTGGGCTGACAGGCAACATTAGCAACCCACAAATGCCATGCAATGACCGTTGTCAGTCAGAGACAACCTTACCACTGCCCCTTGACATTCAATAGTTACCATCACGGAATCACCCAGTATTGCCACCCTTGGGCGGGGAGTGGTGGGGGAATTGATTGGATTCATCAAATTAGCTAGAAGAACAGTTCAGAGGCTAGGCATACTGCAGCAAGTAACTCACCATCTGATTCCCCAAAGCCTGTCCACCATCCAGATGGCGCACCTCAAGGGTGTGTTGGAATACATCTGTTGCATCTCCACAGTTTGCTTGAACTCTCCTATCTGGTGGAAGAGTTGTAAGGCAACTCTTAATAAAAGTAAAACAATAATATTTGTTTATTTGACACAATTAATATTAGAACAACACACACACTATGTACTAATGATAAATACTGCAAATTTTCCTTATGCTTTAACTTAAGTTTGGATGATCATATACCATCACACTAGGATGGAGCTGGCCTCCATGTGCTGATGTTGTCTGGTGGTCTTCCCCTGGTGGTTTCATAGGTGTCTGGTGGTTATTCTAGAGCTACCACTCCAAAGGATGGTTTTGCAGCGGTTCTCATACTTCAGAGTCGTCTTGCCCCTTTGGGAGGGTCTTGAGTATCTTCCAATGGATTGATCAAGTTTGATCACCCTGATCAATCTGGCCTAACCAGGTGTTGGCATGCTGATGGCAGGGTGACCTGAAGCCTCCATTACTGGAGGTGCTGGGTACACCTAGCCTTAACCCTCACCCTGTTGGCCACCTTTGTGTGTGGCTGCATCAAGCTGTGTGTGGATCCCCGGTACGCAAACACCAAGTGTCACTACGTACTGAGGTTCTACCTGTCCCCGGTGTTGCGAAGGATGGGCCTGGCCTCGCTGCCGCGGAACGCTCCGAGTAGTTGGACTGTTCTGTATCACCTGTCCTTCGTGGAGAAATTTATCAAGAAAAAACACCTTTGACCACAAGTCCATCAGGAAGTGGTCAGCACGTAGTGTCCTTGAGACCCTTCGGGAAAAGGAGAGGGCAGATCCTATCGAGCGGTTCCCTGAGCAGACTGTCAAAGCCATTTGGCAGAATACCTCATCGCCAGAACTTTCCAACAAGCACCAAGACATGGCTTGGCTAGTGGTGAGAAGGGCTCTGCCTGTGAGACCCTTTATGCACGCCCGGACTCTCAGCCGCACCGCACGAAGCGGCTGCGGTGGGGACGAGACTGTAACACACCTCCTTCTGGAATGTGCCTACGCAGAAGAAGTCTGGAGA
>NC_057717.1:88200252-88208268 GCF_004010195.1 Chiloscyllium plagiosum | reverse complement strand
CAGTCATTTGGGCTCCGCTGGCGTCTCAGCTCAATGTAATCGCACCAACCTGTGAATAGGAATGATTACCCTGTTTCGATGCGCAAAGAAATGGAATGTTTACAGAATGATGACATGTCCAATTGTATAGATTAAAGATATATGAATAAAGTATATTTTTGAAATAAAAAAAAATAAGGGTGAGAGGCACCTCCGCATCTGATACACATCTCAATGTTTCCACTTGTCCCAAGGACGACATTCCGTTGTCCCATTCAAATCCACATTCGGATGTGTATTGTAGAGTCTGCAGTACCAGGTTTGTTTGCAAACTGTCTGTGGGTAGCTGCAGTCTCTCTGGTTTATGATTTGGAGAATCTGGTGTTGGACTGGGGAGGGCGAAGTTAAAAATCATGCAACACCAGATTCTAGTCCAACGAGTTATAGGTTTATTTGGAGGCTCTAGCTTTCGGGGCCTTCCTCCTTCAGGTGGTTGTGAAGCAGGATCATATGGCACAGAATTTATAGCAAAAGATTAGGGTCATGCAGCTGAAATGATGAATTGAACAAACCTAGATTAAGTCTTTCATGTTTTAGAATGGGTTTGCTAGTTTTGGTTCTTTTATATGTAAATCCCAGAACTGTATTTAAGTCATATTCTCAAGATAGCTTAAGGCTTTATAACAAAAGGTGCCATCTCTGCTCGAACAATCTTTAAGACTGATCAGAATATCAGCAAATGCACTGAAACACTCTGCTTTCTGTCCCCGAGCCATCTCTCTGTCCAGACACACTATTCTCTTTCATAGGCTGCATGTTATGTTGAGGTGATTTTTGTAACTAACTTCAATATTTTTAACGTGAGTATATTTGAGTTAAAATGTCATTAATGTTCTCCTGTTCAGTAAAATCCCAAGTGTAGAGGTTCCACAAAGTTTCAATATGGTCCATTTTAACTATGATCCAGTCATACATCTATTGTAGTCAGAGAGATGTACAGCACGGAAACAGAGCCTTCAGTCCAACCCGTCCATGTATCCAGATATCCCAACCCAATCTAGTCCCACCTGCCAACACCCGCCCCACATCCCTCCAGACACTTCCTATTCATATACCCATCCAAACGCCTTTTAAATGTCACAATTGTACCAGCCTCCACCACTTCCTCTGGCAACTCATTCCATACACGTACCACCCTCTGTGTGAAAAAGTTGCCCCTTAGGTCTTTTTATATCTTTCCCCTCTCACCCTAATCCTATACTGTCTAGTTCTGGACTCCCCAACCCCAGGGAAAAGATTTTGTCTATTTATTCTATCCACCCCTGTCATGATTTTATAAACCTCTATAAGGTTACCCCTCAGCCTCTGATGTTCCAGGGAAAATAGTCCCAGCCTGTTCAATCTCTCCCAATAGCTTAAATCCTCCAACCCTAGAATTCCTAGAAACACGGCATTCCAACTGGAACACTTAACAAGCACATGGACTTGGATCCCATTTACCACCCCCGAGAAAAAGAACAGGAAATGGCATCACCACATGAAATTACATCATCAGCTCCAGGAAATCTAAACACACAAATAAAAAGCAGGTCATACCACCAGTGCTTCATCCGGAGGCTCACTGATGATGTTACTTAGTATGGTGACGAAACATCTGAAAGCGAGCAAACTGTCATCCAGAACCTCAACCTGAGCTACAAATCTTCGCAAAACTCGCACATTCTCCCCGTGTCTGTGTGGGTTTCCTCCGGGTGCTCTGGTTTCCTCCCACAATCCAAAGATGTGCAGGTGAATTGGCCATGCTAAATTGCCCATAGTGATAGGTGCGTTAGTCAGGGGTAAATATAAGGTAGGGGAATGGGCTTGGGTGGGTTTCTCTTCGGAGGGGTGGTGTGGACTTGATGGGCCGAAGGGCCTGTTTCCGCACTGTAGCAAATCTAATCTAATCTAACTCATTTAGTATCTCCCCCATCTCCTGCGGCTTCACACAAAGGCTGCGTTGCTGATCTTTGAAGGGCCCTATTCTCTCTCTAGTTACCATTTTGTCCTTAATGTATTTGTAAAAACCCTTTGGATTCCCCTTAACTCTATTTGTCTCTTAAGTACTCCTACTTCCTTTATACTCTTCTGAGGATTCACTCAATCTCTCCTGTCTATACCTGACACATGCTTCCTTCTTTTTCTTAACTAAACCCTCAAATTCTTCAGTTATCCAGCATTCCCTATACCTACCAGTGTTTCCTTTCACCCCAACAGGGATATACTGTCTCTGGATTCTCGTTATCTCATTTCTGAAGACTTCCCATTTTCCAGCCGTCCCTTTACCTTCCAATCAGCTTTGGAAAGTTCTTGCCTAATACCACCAAAATTAGCCTTCCTCCAGTTTAGAACTTCAGCTTTTAGATCTGGTCTATCCTTTTCCATCACTATTTTAAATCTAATAGAATTATGGTCGCTGGCCCCAAAGTGCTCCCCCACTGACACCTCAGTCACCTGCCCTGCCTTGTTTCCCAAGAGTAGGTCAAGTTTTGCACTTTGTCTAGTAGGTACATCCACATACTGAATCAGAAAATTGTCTTGTACACACTTAACAAATTCCTCTCCATCTAAACCCTTAACACTATGACAGTCCCAGACTATGTCTGGAAAGTTAAAATCCCCTACCACCCCATTATTCCTACAAATAACTGACATCTCCTTACAAATTTGTTTCTCAATTTCCTGCTGACTATTTGGGGATCTATATTACAATCCCAATAAGGTGATCATCCCTTTCTTATTTCTCAGCTCAACCCAAATAACTTCCCTGGATGTATTTCCGGGAATATCCTCCCTCAGCACAGCTGTAATGCTAGCCCTTATCAAAAATGCCACTCCCCCTCCTCTTTTGCCTCCCTTTCTATCCTTCCTGTAGCATTTGTATCCTGGAACATTAAGCTGCTAGTCCTGCCCATCCCTGAGCCATGTTTTCGTAATTGCCATGATATCCCAGTTCCATGTTTATAACTATGCTCTGAGTTCATCTGCCTTCCCTGTTAGGCCTCTTGCATTGGAATAAATGTTGTTTAATTTATCAATCCTGCATTGTTCTCTGCTTTGTCCCTGACTGTTTGACTCACTTCTGTTCTCAGCTGTACCAGTCTTAGATTGGTCTTTCCTCACTATCTCCCTGGGTCCCCCCCCGCCCGCCCCACCTTACTAGTTTAAATCCTTCCGAGCAGCTCTAGCAAATTTCCCTGCCAGTATGTTAGTCCCCTTCCAATTTAGGTGCAATCCGTCCTTCTTGTAGGGTCACTTCAACCCCCAGAAGAGATTCCAATGATCCAAAAATGTGAATCCTTATCCCATACACCAGCTCCTCAGCCATGCATTCATTTGCTATATCCTCCTATTCCTGCCCTCACTAGCTCACAGCACCAGGAGTAATCCAGACATTATTACTTTCAAGGACCCTTTTTTAAAAATTCCTGCCTAACTTTCTGTAATCTCCCTTAAGAATCTCAACCTCTTCCCTTCCTATGTCGTTGGTTCCAACGTGTCCAGTGACGTCCTGCTGCGCCCTCTCCCCCATGAGAACATGCTGCACCCTCTCTGAGACATCCTTGATCCTGGCACCAGGGAGGCAACACACCATTCTGATTTTTCACTGCTGGCCACAGAAATGTCTGTCTGTACCTCGGACTAAATAGACCCCTCACACAATCGGTTGCTTGGAACCCAACCTATCCCTCATTGCATTAGAGCCAGTCTTGATACCAGAAAATTGGCTGTTCGTGCTACATTCCCCTGAGAATCTATCACCCCCTACATTTTCCAAAACCGCATACTTGTTTGAAATGGGGATAGCCACAGAAGAGTCCTGCACTAGCTGCCTATCTCTCTACCTTTCCTGGAGTTAACCCATCTATGTGATTGTATCTGCAACTTTTCTCCCTTCCTATAAATGCCATCTATCACATCCCCTTGCTCTTGTAAATTCCTCATTGCCACTAACTGCCGCTCCAACGGATCCATTCCATATGATAGGATTTGTAACCAAAAGACATTTATTGCAGATATAAACCTCAGTAACATGTAAACTATCCCTAACCTTCCACATCTGACCAGAAGAACATATCACTTGACTAAAGGCCATTTTGCTTCTTTCAGTCGACAGACCCAGAAAGTCGCACTATCTTATTCCTCTACAAAACATTGCTTCAGGCTAGCTTAATACTTATGGCTTGTATTTTTAAGTTTAATTAAGAGACATATCTGAATAAAACATATAATCATGAAAGAACCCACTCTCTCACTACTGCAGACTTACTGTAAGGCCACACTTAAAACTGTTCACTTATCTGTCTGTGCCGTGACCTCAAACCCCAATAGGGTTTCTCCAAGATCAGTTGTGAATATCACTCTTTGTTGATTTTCCCAGATGCACTCCAATATCCAGCCATACATGAATTCAAACAGCAAAGGCAGTAACTGTGCAGGTTCACTGATGTGTCAGGGAGCTGTGTGGGTTAATCCTTCCTCTGTTCAACGATATTTGGATTAGAGACCAGTATGTACTCAACATTTACATAGATCATTGTTTGGGATATGCTCATTGCTGATATTTTCTGGTCTCTAGTTAGTTTTGCCGTTGAGCTGAGCAGAGGTTTTTGAGAAGGTTTTATTTCCCACCTGCAGTGCTGGCTAGTAGCTCAGATTGAAACCCTCGTGCTGTGGTAAGTTACTAGGCTTTCAAAGCCATTCTGTTGGTTGATCCTCCAAAGGGCACCTTCAGACTCCTTTCCCAAGCTTGGTGCTACAGAACGTCCTGCAAGGATCATTCGGAAAGCACACCCTCTGTACAATTCTGGTCTACACTGCGAACACTTGACTGTCTATCGCATGGTTGACATGGCTGTTATTGGATGTATGGCACGTTTCCCTGAGAGCATATCTCCTGTTTGAGATCTTCTGGCATATCATATAAATGGAGGCACTCAAACAACAGCCTTTTAAAAATTCCCATTTGAAATTTAGACATTCTTGATGCCTTCATGAAGTAGTATAAATCATTGTCCAAAATCAAAATTTGACCATTCATAGAAAACTAATCTGAACCTGCCGTCTGACAAAAAATTTGGACAAAGATTATGTAGCTATTACTGCAGAGATGTATACAGCAGTCTCACTGGGTTTTGTGCCAGTGTGCTTAACCTGATTTCCTCCTTGTTCCACAGAGACTCCGAACTGAAAATCGCCTCCTCAAGCAGCGAATTGAAACCCTCGAGAAGGTACGATATGTTCCCGATATGGTTTGTAGGTCACTGTTTTGGATAGTTTGACTTTGATTAGTCTTTGACCTGTCCAATGCTGCCTGCTGCCTCCTATACAGTTATGTCGAGAGAGAAATGAAAGTAATATTCCAGGTCAGCCTTTTGTCAGATGGAAGGTTGTCATCCTCCAACAGTAATTGTCTTTCTCTCTCAGATGCAGCCTGACCAGAGTATTTCCAGCTTTTCCTGTTTTGAATTCAGGTTTCCAACAGTATTTTGTTTCTGCCTGCTCTTGGCAAAAAGCATTCCAAAATCTGTGATTGTGTGTTTGAGCACTGCAAGGTGGAGGATTTTGTGGCAATTTTTTTTATTTGCAAGATTAGTAGTTAGTGTTTCTCAGTCATCACAGCCAGTCAGGCAGCACCCAAAGAGCAGGAGAGTGGATGTTTCAGGCATCCACACTTCCTTAGGAATGTGAACGGGGAAGGGCGCTGAGAGATAAATGCAGGCGTGGGTCCGAGAGAAAGGCAGCTGGGAAGAAAGATGGATATTCACCTTTTTTGTTAGGCTCTGTGCAGAAGCTTTTTTGCTTCCTGTAAGTTTGAATTTTGGGCAAGAGAGTCTTATTTGTGAAATATGGATCAAACAGTAAAGTTATTTTGTAACATAAATTATTAAACCATACTTAAGCAAAAAAAGCTAACTTTCAGTCTTTAATTTTTTTTTGAATGCCTTACCATTTTGCAGCTGTGAAACCTGGTGGGTGAGGGATAGTGAAGGGCAAAGGTGGGCAAAGACACCTTGAAGCTCCTACACATTCTCTGAAGGTGTGACTGCGGCTCAATAAAATCAAGAGCCAACAGAAGTGTTGATTTGGAGGTGCCAGTTTTGGACTGGAGTGGACAAAGTTAAAAATCTCTCAACACCAGGTTATAGTCCAACAGGTTTAACTGGAAGCACTAGCTTTCGGAGCGCTGCTCCTTCATCACTTTACAACCACCTGATGAAGGAATGGTGCTCCGAAAGCTAGTGCTTCCAGTTAAATCTGTTGGACTATAACGTCGTGTTGTGAGATTTTCAACAGAAGCATAACTCTTTAAAAAAAAATATAGGAACAGAGACTACAGGAATTTGGTGAAAAAGTAAATTTAGACAAAATATTGGTTGCACTACAGTTAACATGCTATGTGCAGTTCTGGACCCCATGATATAAGGGATGATAAAAGCCAAAATTTCACCAGGAGAACGTGGAGATGAGAAATTGTACTGATGCAAAGAAACTAGAGATATAGGTACTCTCTCCCCTGTGGAGCCTTAATGAAGGTTTTCTACTTTTTGTAGATAATTAAGAGAATGTTTTAATAGTTGCCTGTGATAAAAGGTCATCAATTTAAAATTTAGAACAAATTTATATAGGCTGTGTCTGTTGAGTGCTTTGGTACATGGAGTAGTCAAGATGGAGACTATTGGAACTTGGGATGGAAAATTGTTCTAGAATTGAGTTAACACAGACATAATGTGTTGTATAGCTCTCCATGTTGTTGAATGAACTGTGTTTAATTATCAACTCTGCAACAATGTGGAGAAAGTGAGGATTGTAGATACTGGAGAGTCAGAGTCAAAAAGTATGGTGCTGGAAAAGCACAGCAGGTCAGACAGCATCCGAGGAGCAGGAGAGTTGACATTTTTGGCATGAGTCCTTCATTATGAATGTGGAGTGGGAAGGGGGCTGAGAGATAAATAGAAGGGTAGGGGTGGGGCTGGGCCAAGGTAGCTAGGTCTGTTCAGAGATGTTATTACATGTCTTTTAGAGGTGTGGGACTTGAATCCAGGGCTTTCTGGTCCAAGGGCAGGGACACTACCACTGCTTCACAAGAGGGCCAGGGTCCTGTCATGAAGCATAAACACAAGAACTCTGAGCGGGTGTAGATCATTGAGCTTGCTCTGCCGTTCACCCCGGTCATGGCTGAACATGAGCTTTAGCTCCACTTTTCTGCCTGATCCCCGTTAAAAATCACGCAACACCAGCTTCTAGTCCAACAGGTTTATTTGGAAGCACTAGCTTTCGGAGCGCTGCTCCAACTGGTTGATTTCCTGAGAGACCAGCAATCTGCCTTGTTGCAAGTTTAAATATGATCAGTGACTGAGCATCCACAAGCCTGTGGGGTAGAGAATTGTAAAGATTCACAAGCCTTTATAAGAACGAAATTCACCTCATCTAAGAGCAAAAAAGGTTTAATCCTTTGTAGTGAGACTGCCCCTGTTCCAGACTCCCCAGTCAGGGCACACAAGCTCAGTGTCTCCCCTGCCAGGCCTTTCCATCTGTTGATGTAATCACCTGTCAGTCTTCTGAACTGCAAAGAATATAGACTCAATTTACTCAACCCCTTCATCCCAGGCACCAATCGCATGAACCTTTAGCTGGACCTCTCCCAAAGCATGTATGTCCTTCCTGTCAATATAAAAATCACGCAACACCAGCTTCTAGTCAAACAGGTTTATTTGGAAGTCTAGCTGAAAATGTGTTGCTGGAAAAGCGCAGCAGGTCAGGCAGCATCCAAGGAACAGGAGAATCGACGTTTCGGGCATAAGCCCTTCTTCAGGAATGAGGAAAGTGTGCCAAGCAGGCTAAGATAAAAGGTAGGGAGGAGGGACTTGGGGGAGGGGCGTTGGAAATGCGATAGGTGGAAGGAGGTCAAGGTGAGGGTGATAGGCCGGAGTGGGGTGGGGGCAGAGAGGTCAGGAAGAAGATTGCAGGTTAGGAAGGTGGTGCTGAGTTCGAGGG
>NC_057717.1:88129527-88199676 GCF_004010195.1 Chiloscyllium plagiosum | reverse complement strand
CTGGGTTGTACGGATTTGGAACTGGTCCTCCTGGGAGCAGATGCGGCGGAGACGAAGGAATTGGGAGAATGGGATGGCGTTTTTACACGGGGCAGGGTGGGAGGAGGTGTAGACCAGGTAGCTGTGGGAGTCGGTCAGTTTGTAGTAGATGTCCGTGTTGGTTCAGTCGCCCGAGATAGAAATGGAAAGGTCTAGGAAGGGGAGGGAGGAGTCTGAGACGGTCCAGGTGAATTTGAGGTCGGGGTGTAAGGTGTTGGTAAAGTGGATGAACTGTTCAACCTCCTCGTGGGAGCACGAGGCAGCGCTGATATAGTCATCGATGTAGCAGAGGAAAAGGTGGGGGTGGTGCCAGTGTAGTTACGGAAGATGGACTGTTCTACATATCCTACGAAGAGGTAGGCATAGCTGGGGCCCATGCGGGTGCCCATGGCTACTCCTTTGGTTTGGAGGAAGTGGGAGGATTGGAAAGAGAAGTTTGGAAGTATAGACCATAACCTGGTGTGTGATTTTTAATTTGTTTTGTCCAGCCCAGTCCAACATCACCTCACTATGGCTTCCTTAAATCCAGAGAGCAAAATTGTGCACACTATTCAGGATTTATTTTAAAATCCAGTTTTCTTTTCTCATGACCAAAATGGTTTACATCCGAATTCTCCACATTATACTCTATCTGCTGTCTTGTGTCATTCCCTGAATGACATTGGTCTGTATCTCTTTGCAGCCTTTTAGTGTACTCTTCACAACAACTGCATTCCCAACTAACTTCCTGTTGTCAGCAGTCATGGCTAGATTACTGTTAGTCTCTTCATTCAAGTTATTAATCAAGATTGTATGTAGCTGAGGCCCCACTCAGCACTCCAATAATAGCAGTCCGTGTGCCTGAAAATGCCCTCCTGTCTGCTTCCTGTCCATTAGCCAATCCTCTATCCATGCTCATACATCCCCTGCAACACATGAGCCTATCTTAATGTATTAGTCCTTTTGTTCTACCTTATCGAATGTCTTCAGGAAAATCAAGTAGCCTCATCGCAAAGCAAGAAATTATCACTGAGGAAGGGGAAGCACAGAACTCATGTATCAAATTCTGCATGACTCCTCTTCAGAAGCCTCCAGCATTGTCCATTGCCTGGTTTCCCTTTATCTACTCTAATTGTTAGACCCTCAAAGAACTCTGATTAATTTGTTATTTCATTTGGTGGGGTGATAGTATCAGTGAGCAGAAGAATTGAGTGTGGGGGCTGGGAGCAAGCAGAACTTCTGACAAAGGGTCACTGGATGCAAAACATTAACTCTGTTTTCTCTCTGTCAGACCTGCTGGGTTTCTCCAGCACTCTGCTTTTGTTATTTCATCCCAGTTTCACTTTATCCTTATCCATATCCATATCCATATCCATATCCATATCCATATCCATATCCATATCCATATCCATATCCATATCCATATCCATATCCATATCCATATCCATATCCATATCCATATCCATATCCATATCCATATCCATATCCATATCCATATCCATATCCATATCCATATCGTGACTGTGAACCAGCCATATAAATGTCGTGGCTACAACAGCAGATTAGAAACTAGGAATTCTGTGTTGAATAACTACCCTGCTGACTTCTCAATACCTGTTCACCACCTCCTCAGTCCAAATCATGTTTAGGTGTAATAGTCATGTCAGTGGACTTGTAACCAGAAATCCAGGTGAATGTTCTGAAGTGGTGAGTTTGAATCCCGTCATGGTGGGTGCTGAAATTTGAATTCAGTAACAATCTGGAATAAAAAGCAAGTCTAATTCCAACTATGTAACCACTGTTGACTATTGTAAAAAAAAACACATCTAGTTCATTATTGTCCTTGAGGGAAGGAACTCTGCTGCCCTTTGCTGGTCTAGTCTACATGTAACACCATACCTCCAGCAATGTGGTTGACTCTTAACTGCCCTCTGAGCAATTATGGCTAAGCAATAAATGCTGGCCAAGCCAGCAATGTCCACATGCAGTGGATAAATAAAATCATTGTCTGGATGTGATAGAATATTCTTCAGCTGCCTGGATGGATGCACTTCCAACTATCCTCAATCTTGGCACCATTCAGGACAAGCCAGCTTGTTTGGTTTGACAGTCCATACACCATCTTCAGAGAGCAGGCAGGAAGGCAGTGCAGGTGTACCCTGCGATCATCTCCCTTCAGTGCAGGTATACCGTTTTGGATAGTTTTGGGGGAGCTTGCTCACCAGGGGAAGGCGGCAGTAGCCAGGTTCATGGCACCGTGGCTGGCTCTGCTGTACAGAAGGGTGGGAAAAAGAATGGAAGGGCTATAGTCATAGGAGATTCAATTGTAAGGGGAGTTGATGGGCGATTCTGTGGTCGAAAGCAAGACTCTTGAATGGTATGTTGCCTCCCAGGAGGATGGGTTAGAGATGTCTCAGATCGGCTGCAGGACATTCTGAAGGGGGGAGGGTGAACAGCCAGTCGATGTGATGCATATAGGCACCAATGGCATGGGTTTAAAAAAACCTATGAGGACTTCCAAGCAGAATTTACGGAGTTAGGAGCCAAGTTGAAAAGTAGGACCTCAGAGGTTGTACTCTCAGGATTGCTACTGGTGCCACGTGCTAGTCAGAGTAGGAATGAAAAAATAGGCAGGATAAATGTGTGGCTGGAGAGATGGTGCAGGAGGCAGGGGTTCAGATTTTGTCGACACTGGGACCGGTTCTGGGGGAGGTAGGACTATTACAAATCGGACGGTCTACACCTGGGCCAGACTGGAACCAGTGTCCTTAGGGGTGCTTTTGCTAACACTGTTGGGGAGGGTTTAAACTAATGTGGCAGGGGATGGGAACCAAATGAGGAGGTTAATGGACAGTAAAGAGGTAGTAACTAAAGCCTGTAAGGAACTAGACAATGACGTCAGCGTGACTAAGGGGAAGAATAGGCAGGGAGCGGAGGATGAATGCAGAGGGACAGGTGGTCTGAGGTGCATTTGTTTTGATGTAGGTAAGGCAGATGAACTTAGGGCTTGGATTAGTACCTGGGAATATGATATTATTGCTATTACTGAGGGAAGGGTATGATTGGCAACTAAATATCCCAGGATATTGATGCTTCAGGCGGGATAGAGAGGGAAATAAAAAAGGTGGAGGTCAAGTCAGCATTACTGGTCAGGGAGGGTATCACAGCTGTGCTGAAGGAGGGCACTGTGGAGGACTCGAGCAGTGAGGCAATATGGGCAGAACTCAGAAATAGGAAGGGTGCGGTAACAATGTTGGGGCTGTACTACAGGCCTCCCCACAGCGATTGTGAGATAGAGGTATAAATATGTAAACATTATGGAAAGATGTAGGAGCAACAGGGTGGGGGGTGGGGGGTCATAGAGTCATAGAGATGTACAGCATGGAAACAGATCCTTAGTGTTAGAGGTCTAGATGGAGCAGAATCAGTAAGGAACATCCAGGAGGGTTTTCAAGAGCAGTTTGTAAATAGTCCAACTCAGGAAGGGGCCATACTGGACCTGGTGTTGGGGAATGAGCCCGGCCAGGTGGTTGAACTTTGAGTAGAAGATTACTTTGGGAATAGTGCTCACAATTTATTTTGTAGGTTTTACAATACTCGTGGACAAAATCTGAAAGGAAGAGTGCTAAACTGGGGAAACTTCAGCAGGAGTCGGGGAATGTGGATTGGAAACAACTGTTTGAAAGCAAATCCACATTGGATATGTGGGAGGCTTTTAAAGAGAGGTTGATTAGAGTGTAGGAAAGTCATGTCCATGTGAAAATGAGGGGTAGAAATGGATGACAGGTGAAATTGAGATCAGCGAACAGGAAAAAGGAAGCAATCATAAGGTCTCAGTGACTGAAGACAGACAAAGCTTTGGAAGAATATCGGGAATGTAGGAACAATTTGAAATGAGGAATTAAGAGGGCTAAAAGGGGTAATGAAATATCTTTAGCAAACAGGGTTAAGGAAAATCCCAAAGCCTTTTACTCATATATAAGGAGCAAGAGGGTAACTAGGGAAAGGGTTGGTCCACTCAAGGACAAAGAGGGAAGCTATGTGTGGAGTCAGAGAAAGTGGGTGAGATTCTTAATGAGTACTTTGCATCGGTATTTATCGAGGAGAGGGACAAGGTGGATGTTGAGGTTAGGGATAGATGTCTGATTACTCTAGGTCAAGTCAGCATAAGGAGGGAGAAAGTGTTGGGTATTCTAAAAGGCATTAAAGTGGACAAGTTCCCAGGTCCGGCTGGAATCTATCCCAGGTTACTGAGGGAAACAAGAGAGGAAATAGCTGGGGCTTTAACAGATATCTTTGCAGCATCCTTGAACATGGGTGAGGTCCTGGAGTACTGGAAAGTTGCTAATGTTGTCCCCATTGTTGAAGAAGGGTAGCAGGGATAATCCAGGTGATTGTAGACTGATGAGCCCGATGTCGTGGTCAGGGGTCAGGAGTCGAGAGAATGGTGATTAGCTTTGGTTCCTTACAGTATGGAAATAGGCCTTTCGGCCCAACAAGTCCACACCGATCCTCTGAAGAGTAACCCACCCAGACCCATTCCCCTAGCCTATATTTACCCCTAACTAATTCACCTACCACTATGGGCAATTAAGCATGGCCAATTCACCTGACCACATCCTTTTTGGACTGTGGGAGGAAACCGGACCACCCAGAGGAAACCCACGCAGACACGGGGACAATGTGCAAACTCCACACAGACAGTCATTCGAGGCTGGAATCGAACCCAGGTCCCTGGTGCTGTGAGACAGCAGTGCACTGAGCCGTCATGCTGCCCTAGTGCTAAAAAAGCAGAACATGTCAGGCAGCATCCCAGGAGCAGGAGAATCAATGTTTCGGGCATGAGCCCTTCATCAGGAATGAGGCTTGTGGGCTGGGGGCTGAGAGATAAATGGGAGGGGGGGGGGAAGGTAGCTGTGAATGCAATAGATAGATGAAGGTGAGGGTAATGGTGATAGGACGGAGAGGGGGGTGGATCAGATAGGTGGGAAGGAAGATGGACAGGTCATGAGGATGATGCAGAGTTTGAGGGTTGGATCTGCGTTAAGGTGGAGGGTTGTGGGAGGAGCAGAATGAGGAATCTGGTGAATCCCACATTAATCCCGTGTGGTTGGAGGGTCCCAAGGCAGAAGATGAAGTGTTCCTCCTCCAGGCATCTGGTAATAATGGTTTGGCGATGGAGGGGGCCCTGGCCCTGCATGTCCTTGGTGGAGTGGGAGGGTGAGTTGAAGTGTTCGGCCACGGGGTGGTGGGGTTGCTTCATGCATGTATCCTGGCGATGTTCTCTGAAGCGTTCCCCAAGTTCGGTGCCCTGTCTCCCCGATGTAGAGAAGACCGCATTGGGAGCAGCAGATACAGTAAATGATATTGCTGGATGTGCAGATAAAACTTTGATGGATGTGGAAGGCTCCTTTAGGGTCATGGATGGAGGTGAGGGAGGAGGTGTGGGCGCAGGTTTTGCATTTCCTGTGGTGGCAGGGGAAGGTGCCAGGACGGGAGGGTGGGTTGTTGGGCTGTGCATGGACCTGACTGGAGTCACTGAGGGAATGGCCTTTATGGAAAGCAGATGGGGTCGAGAGGGAAACATTTCTGATGGTGGGGTCTGTTTATAGGTGGTGGAAATAGCGGAGGATGATACAATGTATCCAGAGGTTGGTGGGCTGAAAGGTGATGATCGGGGGTGGAGGGGGTCCTGTCCACATATCATTTACTGTCTGTTGCTCCAATGTTGACCACTCCCTCCACGACACCATTGTCAGATCGACGCCCCCCAACAACCCACCCTCCCTTCCTGGCACCTTCCCCTGCCACTGCAGGAAATGAAAAACCTGTGCCCATACCTCCCCCCTCACCTCCATCCAAAGCCCGAAAGGAGCCTTCCACATCCATCAATGTTTCACCTGCACTTCCACATGTCATTTATTGTATCCATTGCTCCTGATGCGGTCTCCTCTGCACTGGGGAGACAGGACACCTACTCATAGAGTGCCCTGGAGAACCTCTCCGGTACATCTGCACCAACTAACCCAACCGCCCCGTGGCTGAACACTTCAACTCCCCCTGCCTCTGTACCAAGGACATGCAGGTCCTGGGCCGCCACCATCACCACTCCCTTACCACCTGATGCCTGGAGGAGGAATGCCATATCTTCTGCTTTGGGACCCTGCAACCACATGGCATCAATGTGGATTTCACCAGTTTCCTCATCTCCCCCCCCCCCCCCCCCCCCCCCGTCCACCTTATCACCTTATCCCAGATCGAACCTTCCAACTCGGCACCACCCTCATGACCTGTCCTACTTGTCCATCTTCCTTCCCACCTATCCACACCACCCTCCTCTCTGACCTATCACCATTACTCCCACTTCATCTACCTATCGCACTCTCAGCTGTCTTCCCCCCCCCAGCCATACCTCCCTCCCATTTATCTCTCTATCCCCTTGGCTCACAAGCCTTATTCCTGATGAACAGCTTATGCCCGAAACGTTCATTCTCCTGCTCTTCAGTTGTTGCCTGGCCTGCTGTGCTTTTCCAGCACCATAGTCTTGACTCTGATCTCCAGCATTGGCACTCCTCACTTTCACCAGTAGTTGGGAAGCTGCTGGGGAAGATACTGAGGGATAGGGTCTATTCCCATTTGAAAGAAAATTGGCTTATCTGTTGGCAAGTTTTGAAAAGATTTGTAGCTCAAGTTGAGTTTCTGGATGTGAGTTTGCTTGCTGATTTGGAAGCTTTGGTTTCGGACGTTTTATCACCATATTAGGTAACATCAGTGGTCAGGAGAATAGTGTTAGAAAAGCACAGCTGGTCAGGCAGCATCTGAGGAGCAGGAGAATCGATGTTTTGGGCACAAGCCCTTCATCAGGAATGAGGCTTGTGGGCCGGGGCTGAGAGATAAATGGGGGTGGGGCTTGGGGGAAGACAGCTGGGAATGTGATAGGTAGGTGAAGATGGGGGAGAAGGTGATAGGTCAGAGAGGAGGGTGGAGCGGATAGATGGGAAAGGCGATAAGCCAGCCAGGAGAGTGGTGTCGAGTTGAAGGCTTGGGACTGGGATAATGTTGGGGGAATGGGAAATTAGGAAACTGGTGAAATCCACATTAATCCCGTGTGTTGCAGGGTCCCAAGGCAGAAGAGGAGACGTTCAACCTCTAGGCATCGAGTGGTTAGGGTTTGGTGATGGAAGAATGGACATGAATACCTTGGTGGGGTGGGAGGGGGAGTTGAAGTTGAAACTTTATTGCTGGAACAGCACAGCAGGTCAGGCAGCATCCAGGGGGAGTTGAAGTGTCCAGCCACAGAGCAGTGGGATTGGTGGGTGTGGGTGTCCCAGAGATGTTCTCTGAAATGATCCACAAATTGGTGTCCAGTCTCCTCAATATAGAGGAGACCACATCGGGTGCAACGGATACAGTAGGTAACGTGTGGAAGTCCAGGTAAATTTCTGACAGATGTGGAAGGATCCTTTGGGGCCTTGGATGGAGGAGAGAGGGGAGGTGTGTGCGCAGGTTTTGCGATTCCTGCAGTAGCAGGAGAAGGTGCTGGGCTATGGGCTGGTGGGGACATGGGCCTGATGAGGGAGTCATGGAGGGAATGGTCTCTCTGGAACGCTGATGGGGAGGGAAATATATCCGCATTAGTGGGGTCGGTTGTAGGTGGCGGAAATGGTGGAGGATGATGCGATGAATTCGGAGGTTGGTGGGGTAGAATGAGGACCAGGGGGTTTCTGTCCTTGTTGCAGTTGGAGGGGTAGATTTCAAGGGTGGGGATGCGGGATGTGGTGGAGATATGCTGGAGGGCATCATTGACCACGTGGGAGGGGAAGTTGTGGTCTTTGAAGAAGGAGGCCATCTGGTGTGTTCTGTAGTGGAATTGGTCATCCTCGGAAAAAATGCAGCTGAAGCGGAAGGCTTGGGAATAAGGGATGGTGTTTTTACAGGAGGCAGGGTGGGAGGAAGTATAGACCAGATAGCTGTGGGAGTTGGTGGATTTATAGTAGATGTCCGTAGTTATTGATTGCCGGAAACGGAGATGGAGAGGTCCAGGAAGGGGAGGGAGGTGTCTTAGATGGTCCAGGTGAATTTGAGATCGGGGTCAAAGGTATTAGTGAAGTTGATGAACTGCTCAACCTCGTTGTGGGAGCACAAGGTAGCGCAGATACAGTCATCAATGTAGCGGAGGAACAGGTGAGGGGGTGGTGCCAGTGTAACTGTGGAAGATGGATTGTTCCATGTACCCGACAAACAGACAGGCATAGCTGGGTCCCATGCAGGTGCCCATGGCCACCCCTTTGGTTTGGAGGAAGTGGGAGGATTGGAAGGAGAAGTTGTTGAAGGTGAGCACCAGTTCAGCCAGGCAGATGAGGATGTCATTGTCCCAGTCCCAAGCCTCAAACTCTGCACAGCCCTCTTGACCTATCCATCTCCCTTCCTACCTATTCATTCCACCCTCCTGTCCAACCTGTCACCTTCTCCCTCATCTTCATCTACCTTTCACAGCCTCAGCTGCCTTCTTGTCCCCCTGGCCCACAAGCTCCCTCCCTGATGAAGGGTTTATGCCTGAAACATCGATTCTCCTGCTCCCCGGATGCTGCCTGACCCGCTGCGCTTTTCCAGCAACACACACTCGACTCTGATCTCCAGCATCTGCAGTGCTCACTTTCTCCAAATCACATCATCAGTGAGCCTCCGGGGAAACGCTGGTGTTACGTCCTGCGTTCGGTTTGGATGTTTAGTGATGTCATTTCCTGCTCTTTTTCTCAGGGGGTGGTAAATATGATCCAAGTCTCTGTGTTTGTTGATAGAGTTCTGGTTGCAATGCCATGCTTCCAAGAATTCTCGTGTGTCTTCATACCTGCGTCTACAGGGAAACAACATGTACGAATTAAATACGGGACTACAGAAGCAGTCATCCCAACACCCACAAATAAAGCTGCAATAGAACATTATTCACTTGGAATATTGTGTTAACTCTGGTCGCCTCATTATAAGATGGATGTGGAAGCTTTAGAGAGGGTTGGAGGAGATTTCCCAGGATGCTGCCTGGACTGGAGGGCATGTCTTATGAAGAAAGGTTGAAGGAGCTGAGGCCTTTCTCATTGGAGTGAGGAAGGGTGAGAGGCAACTTGATATGGATGTACGGCATGGTGGCACAGTGGTTAGCACTGCTGCCTCACAGCGCCAGAGACCCGGGTTCAATTCCCCCAAAGATGTGCAGGTCAGGTGAATTGGCCATGCTAAATTGCCCGTAGTGTTAGGTAAGGGGTAAATGTAGGGGAATGGGTGGGTTGCGCTTCGGCGGGTCGGTGTGGACTTGTTGGGCCAAAGGGCCTGTTTCCACACTGTAAGTAATCTAATCTAATCTAGTAAAGAAACAGCTATCGCAAAGGGGAATAATTTTAAGGTGATTGGAGGAGGGTTTAGGGGAGATGTCAGAGGTAGGTTCTTTACCCAGAGAGTGGTGGGTGCGTGGAATGCACTGTCCACGGTGGTAGTAGAGTCCGAGACATTTGGGACATTTACATGACTCTTGGATAGGCAAGTGGATAATAGTAAAATGAAGGATATATCGGTTAGTTTGATTTTCGAGTAGGATGAAAGGTTGGCACAACATTGATGTCCGAAGGGCCTGTACTATGCTGTTCTGTTCTGTGTCTCTGGGAGCCTCTTGCCGAACAGCACTCTAGGTGTACCTACATTATGTGGACTGCAGGGTGCTTGAAGACCAGCTCACTACCACCACCTGCAGAGTGATTAGGAATGGTACATAAATGCTGGCCCAGCCAGTGATGCTGTTATCCCGTGGCCATTTTAAAAAAACTCATGTCTGCTTTGATGTATTGAGCCAAGATCCTTCCTCACTCATTTCCATTTTTCATTTGGTCATCATGCTTCCGTTATGATGATTAGACCATAAATCATTCATAGTTATTTCTGCCACTGGCTGATCCACCTTATTGTAGATGTTCCATGCATTCTGACTTTAACTTAATTTTTCTGTATCCTGCATGGACCTCACTCTCTGAAGCATTATTACTGTTAAACATTGTCCCTTCCTATTACAACTCTCACTCTCTATACCCAGCTCAAATACTTTTCTATTGCCTCAACATTTATGTTTGGATTTCTAAATCTCCCTTCACCAGAAAAGTTAAAAATCACAGAACACCAGGTTATAGTCCAACAGGTTTAATTGGAGGCACACTAGCTTTCGGAGCGACGCTCCTTCAGGTGATAGTGGAGCGTCGCTCCGAAAGCTAGTGTGCTTCCAATTAAACCTGTTGAACTATAACCTGGTGTTGTGTGATTTTTAACTTTGTACACCCCAGTCCAACACCAGCATCTCCAAATCTTCACCAGAAAACACTACTTCAGTTTAAACCAGTCTTCCCTGCTCTGGCTATATTTGCTTGGGCACACTTTTATTTATTTATGTTTCCAGGCTTTGTCCCTTCCTTTCACACTCTTAATTAACATTACCTTGCCTTGTCTTTTCAACTTTCTAAATCTCCTTTCTCATTAACCCTTTTGCCCACGATTCAATTTAAAGCCTTCTCTGAATCAAGGAGATATTTGCATATAATTGGCTTCTAAATTAGGCTCTATGCGGTTTAACCCCTTGACTACAGACTGATTCCCCTGCCAAACCTCAATTTCCTTGACATTGTTAAAGCAAGGATGGTTGTTTCTGGGAATGGTTTGTGTTTATTCCCTTGTAGCTCACATTTTGCGAGAAGAAACTGTTCATTTTAGTTTGGTGTGAACATAGGGAATAAGGACTGCACTGGCCGCTTGACCATGGAGCTACAGTTCCCTAAATAATATGAGCTTCTACCTCGATTTCCCCCTTTCTGCACTCATTGACATTTATCTATCCTTTTAAGTATTTTGTTAGGGTAGATGCAGATAAGATATCTGGGGATTGAGAACTAAGGAAACCATTTTAAAATGTGGGTGCCATTTCAGTCTGCGATGAGGAGAACGTTGTTTTGACTCAGGTTGTGAACCTTTGGAATTCTCAGAGGGCTGTGGAGGCTCAGTCTTATTATTTTTATGTAGAGATTGACCTATTCTGATTGCCAGGTGTAGATGAAAGGCATTGAAATGCTCAATTAGCCATGAACATACTTATTGAACAGCCTCCTCCTGTACCTCTGCTCCCAGACCTTGCCTAAACTGCATCCATTTATATCCTTCCTGTATTCCAAGCATGGTCACACTGAAGTTTAGCCTCTCTAATTTTCACAATAAACATTATATTAGCTTTCCTAATTACTTGCTGTATCTGTATAACAACCATTTGATTCTTGCATTAGGGCATCCAGATTCCTACGTACTGTGCAAATTCTCACCATTGAGATAATGTGCTGCTATCAGGAATAATTTTGTATTTTCCCACATTATCCTTTATTTGCTACATCTTTGCCTAATCACTTCAGCTGCCTATATCTTTTTTTATAGTTGCCTTAGGACCTTTTCACAATTTGCTTTCCTATCTTTGTATCATCAGCAGCTTTGGGAGCCTTACTTTCTGTTCCATCGTCCAAGTTGTTTATTTAAGTTGCAAATAGTTGAGGTCCCAGCACTATAATTATTCTGTATATTCTGAAGTAACCCCTTAAATATTTGCCACTGCATCTTTGTTGACCTATCCTTAAACCTCATTTGCCTATTTGCTTCAGTCACTCTTTCATGCCCTTTTAATTCCTCTTCCTTAACTTTAAAAAGAGGGTCTCAAACCCATCCACCTCTTCCTCAAACTGAATGTAAAATCCCGTTGTGTTATGATTACTGCTATCTAGGGGTGCCTTTGCTAGAAGCTCAACAATTAGTCCCATCCTGTAGCACAATACCAGATCAGGTATCGGCTGTGCTTTGGTCAGCTCTAGGTCTCTCTTAGGACAGGAACAAAACTGCAGTACCCCAGATGGGGCCACTCAAATGCCCTGCATATTTGTGATAAGACTTCTTTACTCTTTTATGTCAATCTCTTAGCGGAATAATAAAAGATTATTTTCAATGAGAAATTAATGGAAAATAGCTGCAGTCATGCAGTTAACATACAGGCACAGCAAGCAATTAGGAAAGCAAATTATATTAGCTTTTGTTGCAAAAATGGAAGCTGGACACATTGACTCATTCTATTCCACCTGCAGCTGTCTGTATTTCCTTGCAGCCTTTGTGCCCTCCTTATCACTTAGTTCACACCCAGCTCTATATAGTGAGCAGCTTGGATACACTTTAATCAGCGCTTTCATCTAATTCATAGTTGTACTGTGTAATTAGCTGAAGCCCAAATACTGATCCTTGTGGTATCCTGCTAGTTACAGTCTACCAACTCAGAAATGTCCCAAATAATCCTTTTTTCTTCAGGATTCGTTTGTGGTCAGAAAACAGAATCTATGCAAATATATTATCCGATCCCATAAACTCTAATTCCTTTTCTGGTAGCATCTTCTCAAATGCTTTTTTGAAAATCAATACACTACATTCTCTAGTTCCAAATTATTCACACTACTAGTTAGATCCTCAAAAAAACCCCTGCAATTTCCCTGTCATAAATCTGTGTTAACTGTGCTTAATTAAGTTACAACTGCTTAATCATATTGTGATTTTTTAAGTGACTTGTTACCATATCTCTGACAGATTCTAGCATTTTGACTAAAAGTTAGGTTAAATTAACTGATCTATAGTTCTCTATTTCCTTTCTGCCCGAGTTCAATAACCTGCTTATGTCTGTTTGCTTTCGATCTGAGAGCTGTTCTCAAATCTGAGGAATTCTGCCAGATCAAAACCACTCTCTCTGCAACTCTGGTCAGGACCAGGAATTTGTTGGCCCATAGTCTTGTCCCTCCAGTAGTATGTTTTTCTCTTCCTGAAACATCTCTGAGATCCTCCTCTTCCCTGAGCTCTTGGCTGCCCACAGCTTCAGAACATTTTCCTTCCCATAATGATTGACGTGAGATATTTGTTTAATGTCATCATTTCCTTATTCCTCATCATAATTTAACCTGTTTCAGTGTCAGTTGGGCCCATGATTAACCTCAGTCAAGAGTGTGGCGCTGGGAAAGCACAGCAGGTCAGACAGCATCCAAGAAGTAGGCGAATCGACGTTTAGGTACAGAGCCCTTCATCAGGAAGCATTCCAAAACGTCAATTCTCCTGTTCCTCGAATGCTGCCTGACCTGTTGTGCTTTTCCAGCAACACACTCTCGAATCTGATCTCCAGCATCTGCAGTCCTCACTTTCTCCTATCACCTGATGAAGGAGCGTCGCTCCGAAAGCTAGTGTGCTTCCAATTAAACCTGTTGGTGATTTTTAACTTCGTCCTCCATGATTAATCTCATTCAACTTTTCCTATTTGCATATCTATATAAACATTTTGAAACCTGTTTATCCCCCCCCCCCCCCCATTAGTTTACTCTCATTCTCTATTTCATTAGTGCCCAAGAAATGTAGTGACCTCTTGGAGCATAATCAACATCACTTTCCTGGTCCTCCCCTGCTGGACTTGGAAATCTTCTGAATCCTCACATTTTTAAAATCTTTTATGGCAACCTTTATAATTCTCTTCTTTTGATCTCATGCCATCTTTAATTCATCTTGTCAACACTGATTGGATCACATTTCCTGTAGATTTATTGTGCAAATAGAGATCTAGATTTGTTACAAATTATGTGTTCGTGCAGATCTTCCAATTTTTGTTGGAACAGATCCAGCCAATGGCAATCCTATTAAAGACTGTTCACTTGCCTCTCAGTCCCAGATGCCTTTATCATAGGAAAGTGACTGACTAGTAATCCATCCACACAGGATCGGCTTTGGAGGTCAACACATGTCCCCACCCCATAGCAAAAACTACCACGTTCCAGTAAGTTAAAACCCTTATCGTTCCCAAAGCCCTTTTGCCAGCTACTGATAGAGGTAGGTGTGTAAGACAAGTGGGCGAGGGAACAGGAGTACAGATGGGAGGAGAGGTAGAGGGTAAGGTACTGGGTGGATGAGGAGTTACAGTGGGTCACTGTCCTGCGAGGGCGATGGGAGCAGTGTCAGTAAGTGTTCTGGCTGACTGGCAGTTGGAGCAGGTTTTTAGTCCACTAGCGTTTTTCTGGCTAACTATTAAGTTGGTATTCTCAAGTCTCCAAATCTAGCTCTTCTTACAGACTGGAATATCTGAGCCATTGAATCTTTAAATGATCACCACTCCTTGTCTGCCATCCTATTTTTTTTAAAGGAATTTTCAAATCTATCTTAGCCAACTCGCTCCTCATTCCTGTTTAGTTTGCTTTGTTTCAATTTAAGACCCAAGTTTTACAGTTCTTCAACTCATTTTGACTCTCAAACTAATTCTCTTGTATTATGGTCGCTACTCCTCGTGGTCTCCTTACCCCAAGTTAGGGAGAAAACTGTTGAGAGAAAACTTGCTACTTGCTCTCTAAGGATGCTGCCAGACCACCTGCATTTCTCCAGCACACTGTGTTTTTATTTATAATTAATTAACCATCTTCCATTGAACAATACCACAACCAGATTAGCCTGTTCTCTAGTTAGTCTGGAAAACTATCTTCCATAAATCCTTCACATTTGAATTGCACGTTTGGTTTGTCCTTGTGAAGCTCCTTCAGACTGTTGCCTGGCTGCATGGGTGGGTGTGCAGTTCAAATACTGCAACCAACTACTGTATAATGGAGGGCCAACATTTTGAGATATCTAGTAAGACACAGGAGTAGATCGGACCTGATGGGCTGAATGATCTACTTTGTCAATCGATCATAACTGACCGGTTTCTCCTGCCTTCTCCCTGTAACCTTTGATCCCCTTAGCAATGATGATTCGATGTATCTCAGTCTTTAAAAACACCCGATGACTTGGCTTCCACAGCCATCTGCAACAGTGAGTTCCTCAGATTAACAGCTGAAGAAGTTCCTCCTTATCTCAGTGCTGAACGATCATCCCTTGCCTCTTGGGCTATGTGCTCAGGTCCTAGTGTCTCCTAGTGGTAGAAACATTACCTCCACATCTCTGTATCCAGGCCCCTCAGTACTCTAAGTCTCAATCAGATCTCCCCTCATCCTTCTAAACTCCATTGAATACAGAGTCCTCAACTACTGCTCATCTGACAAGCCCTTCTTTCCTGGAATCATTGTGTTAAACCTCCCCTGGAGCCTCTCCAACACTATACGTCCTTCTTAGATACTTGGCCCAAAACTGCTCTGCTGTTCCAAATGCAGTCTGACCGAAGCCTTAGAGCTTCAGAAGTACATTTCTGCACTTGTGTTCTAGGCTTCTTGAAATGAATGCTGACATTTTTGTTAGCCTTTCTAACTGCTGACTGAACCTATATGATAACCTTAAGCGAATCCTGAACTGGACTCCTAAGTCTCTTTGTGCTTCAGATTGTCGACGCTTTTCCCGTTTAGAAAAGAGTCTACGCCTTTATTCTTCTGACCAAAGTGCATAACCTCACACTTTCCGACATTGTATTCCACCTGCCTTTTTTTGCCCAGTCCTCAGCAGCCTCCCTGCTTCCTCAACACCACCTGTCCCTAGGTCACCTGCAAACTCAGCAGCAGTGCCCTCCATCCCTTCATCCAGATTGTTAATACATAATGAGTACAGAATCCCACTAGTCATCAACTGCCATCCAGAAAAAGACACTTTAATCCCTACTGTCTGCCTTCTGCCAGTCAGCCAATCCTTTGTCCATGCCAAAGCCTTGCCCTTAACAACATGGGCTCTTACCTTATTTGGGTAGCATGGTGGCTCAGTGGTTAGCACTGCTGCCTCACAGCGCCAAAGAACTGGGTTCAATTCCAACCCTGGGCGACTGTCTGTGTGGGGTTTGCGCATTCTCCCCGTGTCTGTGTGGGTTTCCTCCGAGTGTTCCAGTTTCCTCCCACAGTCCAAAGATGTGCAGTTTAGGTGGATTGACCATGCTAAATTGCTCATAGTGTTAGGTGCATTAGTCAGAGGTAAATGTAAAGTAATGGGGAGGGGAATGGGTTTGCGTGGGATACTGCTCAGAGGGTCAGTATGGACTTGGGCCAAAGGGCCTGTTTCCATGTTGTAAGGATTCTATGATAGCAGCCTCCTGGGCGACCCCTACACTCATATGCACAGAAAAGGCCCTTTGGCCCATCAAGTCTGCACCTTGTCAAAGACTTTCTGGAAAATCAAATATATCAGGTTGTAAGTTTGCTCACTGAGCTGGTAGGTTTGTTCTCAGACGTTTCGTCACCATTCTAGGTAACATCAGTGAGCCACCGGTGCAGCGCTGCTGTTATGTTCTGCTTTCTATTGGTGTGTCTTGGTCTGTTAAGGTGGGTGATATCATGTCCGGCTCTCTTTCTGAGGTTGGTAAGTGGGGTCCAAATCAATGTGTTTATTGACCGAGTTCCAGTTAGAATGCAAGGCCTCTGGGAATTCCTGTGCATGTCTCTGTTTAGCCTGTCCTAGGATGAATGTTTTGTCCCAGTCAAAGTGGTGTCCTCCTTCATCTGGCTGTAAGGATACTAGTGATAGTGGGGCATGTCTTGGTGGCTAGTTGGTGTTCGTGTATCCTGGTGGCTAGTTTTCTGTCTGATGTAATGTTTGTTACGGTCCTTGCACGGTATTTTGTAATTGACATTTGTTTTGCTGGTTATTGGTATAGGGTCCTTTAGGTTCACCAGTAGCTGTTAAGTGTGTTGGTAGGCTTGTGGGCTACCATGATGCCAAGGGGTTGAAGTAGTCTGGTAGCCATTTCAGAGATGTCTTTCGTATATGGTAACGTGGATAGAGTTTCAGGCAGGTTGTGTCTGCTTGTTTGGGTTTGTTGTTTAGGATTCGGTGGACTGTGTTGATTGGGTACGTGCTCTTCTTGAACTTTCTGCTGCTGCTGCTCATAGTTCCTGGGTGCTGCAGAGTGTTGTGGCCTGTTTAAATAATCTCCTGATGCAGTTGTGTTTGTGGGTATTGGGATGATTGTTCTGTAGTTAAGTATCTGGTCTGTGTTTGTGTGTTCCTTTCCTGTAAACGCTGGTCTGAAGTTCTCCAACAGCCGTCCCCACTATCCAATCCAAACACCTTTGTTATCTCAAAATGGAACAAATCGGAGAAAACCTACAACAACGTTTAACAATATTCTGACTGGCATAAAATTCACAAAGAGGAGGAGAACAGCAATAGACTCCCCTTCCTAGATGGCAGCATGGAACGAACAGTTAATGGAGAACTTCAGACCAGTGTCTACAGGAAACGAGCACATACAGACCAGATATTTAACAGCAGGAGCAATCATCCCAACACCCACAAACGGAGCTGTATCAGGACACGATTTAAATGCAACACCCAGGGACTACGAGCAGCAGAAGAAAAATACCTACACAGTGTATTCAAAAAGAGCGGGTACCCAATAAACACAGATTTTTCAACAACAAACCAAAACAAGCAGATACAACACGCCCAGAAACTCTAGCCACATCAAAGACATCACTGCAATGACTGCCAGGCTACTCTGATCCCTTGGCATCACGGTAGCCCACAAACCTACCAACACACTTAAACAGTGGCTGATGAACTTAAAGGACCCTATACACACAACCAGCAAAACAAATGTCATTTACAAAATACTATGCATGAACTGTAACAGACAGGCAGAAAGCTAGTCACCAGGATACACGAATACCAACTAGCCGCAAAAAAAGACATGACCCACCATCACTAGTATCCATACTTACAGACAAAGGAGGACACCACTTCGACTGGGACAACACATCCCTCCTAGGACAGGCTAAGCAGAGACACACACGGGAACTCCTCAAGGCCTGGCATTTAAACCCAAACTCCATGAAAGAACACATCAATTTGGACCCTGTTTACCAACCTTTGAGAAAGAGAACCGGAAGTGATATCACCCACCTTAAGAGACCAAGACGCACACACACACAGCAAACGGGACATAACACCAGCGCTTCACCGGAGGCTCACTGATGATGTTACCGAGCATGGTGACGAAACATCTGAGAACAAATCCACCAGCTCAGTGAGCAAACTTACAAACTGAACCTCAACCTGAGCTCCAAATCTTCTCAAAAATCACAAATCAAGTAGATTGCATCCACTGGCTCTCCTCTAACTTGCTCATTACTTCAAAGAATTTGTGACAGATTTACCAGACATGACCTCCCCTTGATGCCATGTCTACTCAGCCCTGTTTCAGAAGGCTGTCCCCTATTCTTCTGTCCCTGGGGCCTGATTTGAATGAAGATATAATACAGTTCTGTGATTATGGGCTCTAAATTCTTCACTGCACTACCAAATCCCAAAACCTTTGTGTATGTGAAACATTTATATCAATGTGATTCGGTGTTTGGACATAACCGATGTTGAGATCCCCATAAAGTTGGTTAAGGTTACTATTGGCCTACAGGAAGAATAGACGACAGCATCTCCTCCTCCCTGGTGAGCTGCTGCACTTTAACTAAGGTGGAAAGTTCCTGCTGGTGATAGCAAGGACCCCCCACCAACCCCCAAACAGAACACTGGCTTGGAGTTTTGTGCTGTCCTCCTGTCCTTAAAAAAAAAATTCTCAAGGGGGAAAAAAACCTACTTTTCCTAGGAAAATCTGACAGCTTTCACTCTAATCCGGTAAAGGTTTCAGCAACTCGGGTTCTTTGTGAAGCTGTTTTTATGTCTGATAGTTTTAAGACCTAGATAAACAGTGTTAATGTAGGCGTTGTCCTCAATTCTTTGTGCTCCGTGTGGAAACTGCACTCTGTTTCTTGGTTTTATAGAAGCTGCCTATAGCATCCATTTCATTCTTTAATCTGTATGTGCTACATAATACTGTCTTCAGAAATCTTAACTTTATCTTCCAGCTTAATACTAAGTTATCTAGCATGTGCCCATTTATCAGGGCACACGAATGCCTTCAGGCTGGCTGTGGCCAACAGGGTTTTGTCTGCCTGGTCCCATTACTGATAGGATACATGGCTACTGGGAGATGGGGTTCCGATGGGAAACAACACCAAGCCTTTACGTGGCTGTATCTGGGGTCAAGGTTACTTTGCCTTTTGGGAGAAAGTGAGGACTGCAGATGCTGGAGATCAGAGCTGAAAATGTGTTGCTGGAAAAGCGCAGCAGGTCAGGCAGCATCCAGGGAACAGGAGAATCGACGCCTCGATTCTCCTGCTCCTTGGATGCTGCCTGACCTGCTGTGCTTTTCCAGCAACACATTTTCTACTTTGCCTTTTGAACAGCTTGTAATGTAAAGAAAGTAAAGTAAAATGCTGACTTTGTTTACTTAACCTTTCCAGCCCAAACTGCAAAAAAACTGAAGAACTGCACATGTTGGAAATCAGGAATGAATCAGAAATTGCTGGAAAAACTCAGTACATCAGGTAGCATCTGTGGAGAGAAATTAGCGTTTCGGGTCCAGTGACCCCCACCCAGTGGGTGATGTCTACATCCTGTTGACTGACTTATGTTTGTAGCTGTGAAGTTTTGTTTCCTCAGTCCAGGTAGAGCTAACTGGTATTGTATCTAGGCATTAGGAGGTGTCCTGAAGTATGCCATGGTTACAGAGCAGCAGTGCAGAAGGCAGCTATCAGTTCCCAGACTTTTCAGATGATTTATTTGACCTGACCTTTCAGGTGGAATCACTCCCAGCCCTGTGCCTTGAGTTTCTGTGCCTCACATGTACTCTCCAGCATTATATTTCCAAGGTTGTGAAGAATGTGTATTTTTGCATATTTCGAGGGAGAGGGCTCAGAGCACCATGCTCTTCGCTTTCCACTGAAGGAACTATCACTGATGCTTTCTTTAGAAAAAAATGTCTATCTCAATGATTACTTCCAGTTGTTCAATGCATTTTTTCAATGCACACATTAGATTGTCTGAGTAGGTTTGGTGATTAATGGGATTGATTTTCTCCTTATCCAGCATCGGGTCATGTAGCACACGGTCTGTATATTGCTGAGTTATTTGATGCTTTGGGTTCATGTTGAGAATGGGCATGTTGCAGACTGCCATTCTGGCCTGTTGCTGGGATATCAGCATCTCCATCATTCAAACAAGACTCTGATGTGAAGATGCTACGCTAGGCTGAAGAACAACAGTTAATTTAACCATCTAGTACAAGGTTTATTTAGACAAAGAAAAGCAGGAAAGGGATCATACATTTTTTTCCTCCTTTTAAAAGCTGCATATCCCCCATGAATTTGTTTTTATGTTGACTTTCTTTAATGAGGCAATGAGGAGGAAGGTGATGTGAATTCAGCTTCCAACCCACTTGTTGGGGAATCTGAGAAGTAGTTTTGTTACCTTGTATCTACTTGGCCCGCTCTGTAACAACAGTAATCTTATATAACGTCTTAGACTCATTCAAAATTGAACAACATGCAGAAAATTAATATTTCAAAGATCCTTCCTTCTCTTTTCCTCCCTCTCCTCATCAAAAAATGACTGCTTGGTAGAGTGTGGGAATGCATATTTGATACCTTGCTTTTCTGGCTGGTTGTATCGGAGTGGTAAGGTGTGGGCTACGTATATGAGCTTTCTACTGTGTTAGTGGTGTCTTTTTGTGAAACTTTTTCTTCCTTTTACTCCCTTTTGTGGATTTTCCCCCTGTAGGAAAGTGCTGCCTTGGCAGATAGATTGATCCAGGTATGCCTTCCACTTTCTTTCATGGCCATTAAACTTGCTAACTCCTCCCAAAGCAACGCCATTTTACTTGTCTCATCTAGTGAGGTAACCCTGCCGTGACACACACGCTCCTGCATGCTGCATGTGATCCTTGTGGAAGCACTTACTGTAATCCAGACCACACCCCCTTGTGGTAAGTAAATGCAAAGATTAGTGATGCACAGGAACAGCTGCCCGGACACTAGGTTTGGGCAGATCATATGTCAACTGGAGTTTGGGAGAAGGGGTAGGTGGCAGATCTTCAATAGGATCATCACAGTCAGGATTTGCAGTGCAGGACAGTCTAAAAAGGGTAAGTGGAGAGTGTGCATGTACACATACCCTGTGACTGGCACATTTTGGTGCTGTGTGCTCACTACAGAAGAGCTGATCATTAAAATGAAATGGAAGAATCTGTATGTCTGGGTACGACAGCCTTCAGAGCGCCATGTGCCTGTGTACATGTACATGTAGCTTTACTCTGATACAGTCAAGTGGGACACTCTCTTGTGTATCACAACTCTGAGCATTTATAGAGCCCTTTTTTTTGGAGGGACAAGGTTTCATGTGATGTTGATGGATTGAACCTGTATACTCCCTGAGTGCATGCTGCAGTCTCCCTCTGTAACCAACAGCTCTGTACTAATGCTACTCTTCACTTGAGCATGCAAAGCACTGAAAGGAGTATTCCTTATTACACTGAAAGCTTTTGGTGCAATGCGTATCTGACCTGATAAGTGCGGCTCGCAGTGCCTGGTTAACCTTTCCAATCACAGCATTGTTCTGGTGCTTATTTTAACCAGTAGTTATTCGTGTGTTCCGGGACTGCAATTACCTCTTCGTTTAAACCAATATTCATGGTGTTTCACATGTTTCAATTGCAGACAGTTAATGTAGTTATGTTTCTTATATGGGCAATAATCCATTGTGCTGCTTCATATTTGTCATGTTTTGGAAAAAAAAACATTTGTGAAGCATCTTGAAATTTTGAAGTAAAGTTTATATTTCTCAGTCACTTCATTCTAAACTGACTATTTGGTACACAGACGTGGAGCTGTGATTCTCTCCGTTCTGGGTAAACAGGGTGCCTTACGCTCACTAATCAGCCGCAGTGCTGGGCTGGCTGAAGATGAGCAGGTTCTGATCCATTCACTGCCTCCGTTGAGATTGAGATTGTTCTACTAACTCCTGTTTTTAGGAATGTTGTTTCTGGCATCCAGTTTGTGAAGGAATACTATTTAATCTTTCATACAGTTCAATATTTTTATTTGTTTTTATCAATTCTCTCATCCTTCCAGCCCCCCCCCCACCACTCATCACTCATCGTCCAATCCCATCTTGTTGAT
Organism: Chiloscyllium plagiosum; assembly: GCF_004010195.1. Taxonomy (NCBI): domain Eukaryota; kingdom Metazoa; phylum Chordata; class Chondrichthyes; order Orectolobiformes; family Hemiscylliidae; genus Chiloscyllium; species Chiloscyllium plagiosum. The sequence goes on along the minus strand of NC_057717.1, from coordinate 88,177,654 downwards.
TGTGTCCTCAGAGTTTCCTCTGCCCCATTCCCTGCTGTTCTGCCCCATCTCTTTATCCATTTTCTGCTTCTATTACTCACTCTACACCCCACTCTGCTCCAGCCCCTTTTACCTGCTATCACTGTTCCTCCCCATTACCCACTGCATCTACCCCCACACTCTACTCTACTCTGCTCACTGTAGTCACTCCAGGATCTCTGAGGGATTTTTGGATTGCAGTTTGATCCACAGGTGATACTGGTGGGTGTTGTGTGGAGATACAATTCCAGACATTTGGCTTTTTTCATTCCCTTGTGTAAATGTTGATGGTTATTGTCTGAGTGTTTTAGGCCTGAACATATTTCTGTCCCTTCCTTTTTTTTTTACCCTCCCGACAACACGTTTAAATGTTCTTGGATATTCTGATGGTGCCTAATTAAAGATAAAGCCAGTTCGTGTGAGTCTTTGGATTCATGATAGTTATCATCTGGGTTTTCAGAGAATAGAATAGAATCAGAGAATAGAGTACCTGCAGCGTGGAAGCAGGCCATTCGGCCCATTTGAGTCCACACCGTCCCTCCGAAGAGCATCCCACCCAGACCCACCCCTACCCTATCCCTGTAACCCTGCATTTTCTATGTCCAATCCACCTAACCCGCACATGTTTGGACTGTGGGAGGAATCCAGAGCACCCAGAGCAAACCCACACAGACACTGGAAGAACGTGCAAACTCCACACAGACAGTCGCCTGAGAGTGGAATTGAACCCAGGTCACTGGCGCTGTGAGGCAACAGTGCTAACCACTGAGCCACCGTGGTGCGCACCACCTTTTGGATTTATATTCCTTCTGTCCTGTGCAGTTTCTGATGGTGTCTGCCTGTGAGGTGTGTGTGAAAGATTGATGGCAGATTACACCCATTGGTTTTGGAGTAGACATGTGTTTAGGCCTCAGCGCTGGACATTCTTTACAAGGAGAATGGGCCCAGACCCTTCCAGGATGCATCATCCTTCACTTTGGAGGATGTTGTTACCATCTTGCCAGGCAGAGCTGAGAAGGTTTGCCTTGAGCCAGAGGCTTATTGGATAGGAGGAGGAGTAAGCCATCTGCTCCTTGATCCTGCTCTGCTGTTCTAGATCAAGCTGATCACCTACTTCAATAACATCTTCCTGTGCTATGTCCATATCACCTGATGTCATTTATAAACTCAAAATCTATAAAGCTGTCTACAACTGACCAATGATTGAGCTTCCACATCCCACTGGGGAAGAGAATTCCAAATATTTAGCCACCTGACTGAAGAAGTTCCTCCTCATCTCAAGGTGAGATTGTGTCCTTTGGCTGTGACCCAGCAGCCATGGGTAACATTCTGCAACGAATCTGTCAATAAATCTGGCCATTTCATGCTTCCAAACTCCAGAAAATGCAGGCCTAGTCTCTATCTCTCTGAGGACATTGCCACAATCCCAGGAGTAAATCCACATCCTCTCGACAGCTTGCAAACAGATGAACAAAGACCAAGAGTTGGCCACGCATGCCTTTGCACCTGCTCCATCATTCAGTAAGGTGATGGCTCATCTGATTTTCACCTCAACTCTACATTCCTGCATATCCTCAATTTATCTTCCACCTGTTTGGCAATCAAGAATCTGTGTACCTCTTCCCTCAAAAATATTGAAAGATTCTGCATTCTCTGCCTTTTGAAGAAGGGAATTCCAAAGACATTCAACACAGAAAAACTTTTGTCATCTCTGTCATGAATCAACAAGCCCCTATTATTAAATGATGTCCCTGAGTTCTACATTCTGTCACAAGAGAAAACACACTTTCAGGATGCACCTGATTAAGTCCCCTCAGAATCTTGTAGGTTTCAGTAAAGTCACTTCTGATTCTTCTAAACTCCAAAGGTTACAGGCTTAACCCATCTAGTGTTTCCACCAAAGGCAATCTGCTTATCCCTGGTATTTATCCAGTAAATCTTCTCTGAACTGCTCGATATCCTTTGACAAATGGACCAGAACTACACAGAGTACTGCAGATGTGGCCTCAGCAATGCTTTCTTTATTTCTCTGTCCACCAGTCCTGCCACCTCCAATGCTCTGTGGAGATGTACACAGATATACCAGATCCCTGTGCTCCTGCACTCATTTAATATTATCTTTCAGTGTTCTTCCATTTAATCAGGAAGTCTAATGGAATGCTATCATTTGTTATGAGAAGAATTAAACATGGAAGTAAGGACCCCAAGGCATTGGTGCGAGCACAAATCAAATACTGTGCAGTTTTGATCTTATTTAAGGAAGGATTAAATGCAGTGGAGACAGTTCAGAGGGGGTTTTCTAGATGGGTATCTGAAATGAGCAGATTGTCTGAGGATAGACTGGGCTTGTTTCCACTCTCGCTGAGAAGAGTGAAGGGTGATTTGGTTGAGGTGCAGGAGATGCTGAATGGTCTTGACAAAGTGGATATGTAAAGGAGGTTTCCTCTTGTAGCTGAGTCCACAATTAGGGAGGAATTTGAAAATGTAAGGCTCACCCTCCTAGCACAGAGGTAAGGAGATTTTTTTTTGCTTTGAGGGTTGTGCAACGTTGGAACTTGTGGGATCAGGGAATATTTTAAGACTAAGATGGATACCTATGTTCTGTTTGCAAAGAAAACCCTTAGTGTCCCCCTGCTTGCCACTTCAATATGCCACCCTGTTCCCTGGCCAGTATCTCTGTCTCAGGCTTGCTGCAGTGCTCCAGTGAAGCTCATTGCAACCTGGAAGAACAGCACCTCGTTCCCGCCTTGGGAACTCTACAGCCTGCTGGACTCAGTATCCCACCTGCACACACCAGGCCTTGTTATCATATGGCCTGCTATTACACACAACTGATTATTAGTCCCCATCAGCAGCTAGTCATTCTCTTCAGCTGACATCATCTCCTATGTCCAGTGTGTTTTTCACCCTTTGGGCTCTATTTCTACCTATCATTTACTCCTTACTCCCTTCCCCCATCCTACCTTCATTAAACATATATGTTTTCCTAGCCTACTATCTGTTCTGAAGATGGGTCTGAAACATTAACTCTGATTTCTCTCTGATGCTGCCATACCTGCTGAGTATTTTCAGCACTTTGTGGTTTGTTTCTGATTCCCAGCATCCGCAATTCTATCGTTGTTTTTATTTGTAGATTCTTGGAAAGCAGGGGAATCGAAGGTTATCAGATGGGACAACACTAACCAATCAACCAGCCAATCTTATCAAATGGAGGAACAGACTCTGGCTCACTAGTCTAATTTCTTCCTATTCTGATGTTTTCTATGGAAGCATCTTCGGTTCTTTTGGCCTCAAGACCAGGATTCTCTGTACAGACAATTCCCTGGAGTTCCCCTTCCATCTACTAAGATGGCTTGTACCCGTCCTGTCGGTCCCTTCTTTGCTGGGTTATACAGTTTAGTGCTGCAGCTTTAATTATTTATAATCACCTGCAGTATTACTGTCATTGTCTACTACTACTCCCTACCTGGTTTCTTCCCTTTGACCCAGATTTGGAGGTTCGGTCACCTCAAATTCAACTCTATTTGTTGACTCTCTTCCCTTCTCTCTCTCTCTTCGTGCCACCACTTCCCCTCCACCCTTCCCATGGGTTCCTGCCCTGTTTGTGTGTTTTTTTTTGTCAGATGTTTATCTTTGTTTGACTCTGATTTCTGCTCATAAGATCCATCCTAACAGTATGTGCCTCTTCTACAACTCTAAAACATTCTGTCAGTCCAGTAGCTAGATCAGTCTTTCTCCCTTTGTGTCTCCATTTGTGCTCTTGGTGATACATGGTGATTCAGCAGTTAGTACTGCTGCCTCACAGCACCAGGTTTCCAGGTTCACTTCCCGCCTCGGGTGGAGTTTGCACATTCTTCCCGTGTCTGCGTGGGTTTCCTCCCACTGTCACAAAGATGTGCTGGTTAGGTGAATTGGCCATGTTAAATTGCCCACAGTGTCAGGTGCATTAGTCAGAGGGAAATGGGTCTGGGGTGTGTTGCTCTTCAGAGGGTCAGTGTGGACTGGTTTGGCCGAAGGGCCTGTTTCCACACTGTAGGGAATCTAATCTAATCTACATTAATAAATTCTTAAAATTGTTTCTGTGCATACACTTATAAGCAGGGCTGACTTCCTGAGTTAGTCTTATGTCACAGGCGTGTCACTAGGGTATCAGATTCTTGTACTATCATTAGTCATTTCTTTGAGCCCTTTTCTTTTCCCATCTCTGAAGGCATTGATTCCTAGCTTGGGAATAATCCGATGAGTGTTGATTGTCCCTTGCCCTTTCCTTGGAAGGTGGAAGTTTGCTATTGGAATTGCTGTTGATGATAACCAGGCCCCTCTGTTTGTGCTCCTATTTCAGTGCGAAATGTTCACACTGTCTGGCTGGTATCTTAGCTGAGATTAACTGGTTTAGTTTGGGCTAGAGGCCATCCCTGCATGATTTTGTTTATTGTTGGCATTTTTCCTTTATCCTTGTATGTGACATGTAGGGGTGACATGGTGGCTCAGGTGGTTAGCACTGCTGCCTCACACCGCCAGGGACCCAGGTTTGATTCCAGCCTCTGGCAACTGTGCAAACTCCACACAGACATTCTCCCCGTGTCTACATGGGTTTCCTCTGGATGCTCTGGTTTCCTCCCACAATCCAAATGTGAGGGCAGGGTTAACTGAATATGCTAAATTGCCCATAGTTTTCAGGGATGTGTAGGTTAGGTGCATTAGTCAGGCAATGTAGAGTATAGGGTCTGGGTGGGTTACTCTCTGGAGGGTCGGTGTGGACTGGTTGGGCCAAATGGCCTCTTTCCACAATGTAGGGATTCTATGATGATGTATGTGTCACCAGTGAGGCCAACATTAGTTGTCCATCCCTGAATTCCCTTGAATTGAATGGCTGCCCAGGCTATTTCAGAGGGCATTTAAAAGTCAACCATGATGTTGTGGGTTTCAAGTTATATGTAGGCCAAGTACATATGGCAGATGGTGTTTCTGAGCTGGCCTCGTTGATGCCCTTTGAGCTTTAATGGCAGTGGGTAATGGTTACATGGTCGGCGTTAGACTAACTTTTAATTCCACATGGAATTGAATTCAGTTTGTCACCTGCCGTGGTAGAATTCTAACCCCTGTCCCTGCAACATTAGCCTGGGATTCTGAATTATTAGTCTATGGCATTATCTCTGCATCACTGCCTTCCCACCACAGCCCACCCAATAAGTGCACTAATCCATTTGGCAATTTTGCATTTGTATAAACTTGTACAAACACGAAATTGCCTAATGGATTGGTCCAAGGTAAGAACCCTCAAAAGCAACTCAGCCTGTTTGTTTTCCTGGCCATCAAAAGGTAAATTTAAGGATGGAATTCGGCCTTCAGAGAGTCAGAAGCCCGTCTGTGTCGCTAACCTTTCTCTCCCTCGTGGGTTTGTCTTCAGGGGCAAGTAACCAGGGCGCAGGAAGCTGAGGAGAACTACGTCATCAAGCGAGAGCTGGCTGTAGCAAAGCAGCAGTTCAACTCAACCAGTGAGAAACTAGAGCGAGCACAGAGCACCATTCAGGAACTGCAGGAGCTCAGGGTAAGGAAAGGCAACTCTGGGCTTTCTCACTCACCTTCAGTCTGCACGACCAGCAAAAAGCATCCAGTGTATTCTGGCTGCTTTACAGTCATCTCCCACTTGGCTAGTCCTCAGTGACATTTGAGGTATAGCTATTATACTTGACCCCAAACTCAACATCTGCTGTAAATAGTGATTTGTCCAAGCAGCACCCCCTGGATAGCCTCATTCCTGAAGAAGGGCTCATGCCCGAAACGTCGATTCTCCTGCTCCTTGGATGCTGCCTGACCTGCTGCGCTTTTCCAGCAACACGTTTTCAGCTCTGATCTCCAGCATCTGCAGTCCTCACTTTCTCCTAGCTGGATTGTAATCAAGAAGTTATGATCTTTCTCAAAAGGAAGGAGAGAAACTTAATAGCTGATCATTTTAACCTGCTCTTGTGCATTTTATAGAAGGTAACCCGAGCACCAATGGGAGAGATCTGAGAGTGGGTCACGTTTTCATTCTGGAGCTGAGGCACAGTGATATGGTTTTACAACAGTCTGCTTAATTATTTCTAAGGAAGAGAGTCCTGAGTTCAGCTCCACAGCTGCATTATCTCTTATGCCTCGACTGTCCAGTCCCGTGAAGCTAATGTGCCTTTGTCTCTTATCAAAGCGTATGCCAGTTTCTTTCTAACCAACCTGTTCAGACGTGCTATGACCCATCTCTGGAGCAGGTGGGAATTGACCCCAAGGCTGCTAGGCTCAGAAATAAGGACACTACCACTGACACAAGAGCCTCAAAATGTGTGCCAACTGGTTACTGGCCTTGTATAAACACCTGTCCACTACTTTCATAACATTCAGATTAAATAAATGTGGGATTGCTGGTTTCTGGTGATAGCAATTGTTTGAATTCAGTAAAAACACCCCAGTGGATCTAAATTGCTTTAATTTCTTGCACTGACAGCATTCTTTAAAACATAAAAAAGTAACAGCACAGTACAGGCCCTTCGGCCCACGATGTTGTGCCGAGCATTTATTTTAATCTAAGACCAATCTAACCTACACACCCTCAATTTACTGCTGTTCATGTGCGTGTCCAGCAGTCGCTTAAATCTCCCTAATGTCTGACTGTCCCACCACTGGCTGTACATTCCACACACCCACCACTCTCTGTAAAGGACCTCCCTCTGCCATCTCCCCTATACCTTCTTCCAATCACCTTAAAATTATGACCCCTTGTGACAGCCATTTCTGCCCTGGGGAAAAGTCACTGGCTATCTACTCTATCTATGCCCCTCATTACCTTGTACGTTTCTATCAAGTCACCTCTCTTTCTCCTTCCCTCCAGTGTGAAAAGTCCTAACTCCCTCAACCTCTCTTCATAAGACATGCCCACAGCATTCTGGTAAATCTCCTGTGGTAAATCTCCTCTGCACCCTCTCCAAAGCATCTACATCCTTCTTATAATGAGGTGACCAGAACTGGACACAATATTCCAAGTGTGGTCTGACCTGGGTTTAAAGAGCTGCAGCAAAACCTTGTGGCTCTTAAACTCAATCCCCCCTGTTAATGAAAGCCAAAAAACCATGCACCTCCTTAACAATCCTATCAACTTGGGTGGCAACATTGTGAGATCTATGTATGTGGAACCCAAGATCCCACTGTTCCTCCACACTGCCAAGAATCCTGTCTTTAACCCTATATTTAGCATTCAAATTCGACCTTCCAAAATGAATTGCATCGCATTTATCCAGGTTGAACTCCATCTATCACCTCTCAGCCCAGCTCTACATCCTGTCAATGCCTTGTTGTAGCCTGTAGCAGCCCTCGATACCATTTACAACCCCACCAAGCTTTGTGTCATCGGTAACTTACTACCACCCCCCTCCACTACTTCTTCCAAGTCATTTATAAAAACTACAAAGAGCAGAGACCCAAGAACAGGTCCTTGTGGGGCACCACTGGTCACTGACCTCCAGGCGGAATGTTTTCCATCCATTACCACTCGCTGTCTTCTTTTGGCCAGCCAACTCTGTATCCAGACAGACACGTTTCCTTGTATCCCATACCTTCTAACTTTCTGAATAAGCCTACCATAGTGAACCTTATCAAAAGCCTTACTGAAACCCATATACACCACATCCACTGCTCGACCCTCGTCAAATTGTCCCATCACAACCTCTAAGATCTCAATAAGGCTTTTGAAGCATGACCTGCCCCTCTCAAAGTCATGCTGACTATCTTTAATCAAACTGTTTTTCAAAATAGACATAAATCCTATCTCTCAGAAACCTTTCCATACCTTGCTTACCACGGATGTAAGACTGACTGGTCTATAATTCCCAGGGATTTCCCTATTCCCTTGAACAGAGGAACAACATTCACCTCCCTCCAATCATCCAGTACTATCCCCGTGGAGAGTGAGGATGCAAAGATCATCACCAGAGGCGCAGCAATCTCATTCCTCACTTCCTGTCGTAACCTTGGGTGTATCTGGTCTGGCCCTGGGGACTGATCTACTTTGACACTTCCTGGAATTTCCAGCACAAACACTTTCGACAGATAGCCATGTTCTAAGTGTAGTGTTTAGCGATACTTCTAAACTTCCTGTTGGTGGTGTATTGTCTTGCCAGTATTTTGTTTTTCTTTTGAACTCAAACATAATTGAATTCAAATAAGCATTTCAGAGCAAAATAAATGAATGTGCAGCCACCTTGCACATGGATGGAGCACATGAACAGTGCTGCAACTTGCTGCGTGATTATAATTTGACCTATCAAATGTAAACTGTTTTTAGAGTTAGGGTGTACAATGCCTTCCAACTTTGCTCCTTGCAATGAAGTAAGTGACAGCCATGTGCTAACGGTATTCACCAGGCTGTGATGATGTACAGGTGGTCCCTGTCAGACGGTTTAACTGTGCACCAGTGCCCTCACGGTGGGAGCAAAACAAGCTCCATTTCGTGAAGCAGGTGCTTGGTTCCTTCCAACTGTTTGGCAGCATCTGTGCTGAGAGACTTGTCAGTTCTGACACAGAGAAATGTACCACCAGCAGTCTGCTGTTGTGGTCAGCGAGTACTCGCTTCTGTGGGTCTTTCAGCACAGAGCAATGTGTGATGACGGCAGATCTCCAAATTCTTCCCCATCGCAGCAGTTATTGTCCTGTTCCCAATCTTTTTAGACTGTGGCATTAAGATAAACAAAGATGTACTTCATTTCTCTGATTGTTTTTTGCATCCATGCCACTGTAATAAGCTGGCAGAGTTTATCCTCCCTGTACACTTCCATTAGCTGTCACACAAATTAAACCAACCCCATTGACTCATTTTAAATAGGTACTGGACACAAAGTAAGAGATTTCTTTGCTGCTGTTTGTGCCTGTCTTCCTGCCCTGCCCCCTCACCACTGAATAACCTGACCAAATGATATGGAATCCACACTGAGGTTATAAGCCTCATCCTGAATCAGCCTGTGTTCAGTGATGTTTCTCCTGACACTGCATGGCAGAATACAAGGGAAACAAGGATCTGGTCTGGCTTCTCTTCCTTTGATTTTTACTCCTTTTGTTACAAGACAAAGCTTATTGTGGGAAAAGAATGTAAATTAGGGGAATGGTGAATATGTAGTGATGATTTATGGACTGTGGTTTCATCATTCACTTATTCCACAAAAAAGATTTGTTTCAAATCAAAACTTATTTATCCTTTAATTTATCCAAAACTTAGTTTATCATAAATCTGTTTTGGGAAGGGGTACGTGTTAATTAATGTGTATACTCAAGATGAACAATTGTTTTTAAGAGGGTGTAGTTTGCCCTTGATTTCAGTGGTAACCAGTTTTCAGTTGTGAAACTCTGTACCTTGGCTCCAACTGGCTCAAAGCCACAGTCCCAGATGTTTTGTATTATCACAGACGGTAGATTAGTGAAGTGTCATGTCATGCATTAGACAGTTGCTGTCAATGATAACTTGGCCCATCCATGTAATCTGTTGAGTTCCAACCTTTGATAAGAGTTGTAATTTTTATTTAAAATTGCTCCCCCCGTCCCTGATTGTATAATGTTGACAATGGGTTGGTGTTTTTAGAAACAAAATATAAATTCAAACAACGAGATTGAGTTAATTGCAGTGAGGTGCATCAATAGCTCGGTGTTACATCGCAAATATTTTAGCAATGCTGCACTGTGTTTTGTTGGAGAGGAATGAAGTCTTTAACCTCAGGCAAGAAATCGCTCCACCTGGGGTGAGAGATCAGGGAGAACTTGCTATGTTCACGTTCCCTAACTTGGAGCCAAGATCGGTTTCTTTTGATTTGCTGATGTGTTAGCTATTTGTACTGTCATCAAACCATACACTTTCAGCTAGGTTTCTGCTTTCAGTATGGAATCTAGAGTGCCATTACTGTCTTTCTTTGGCTAAAGCGGAATCCCCTTTCCTGGCCTAAAGAGTAGTCCCTTAAACAACATGCATAACGTGTCAGATGGCATTTTGTTTTGGACTGACTCTTCATTCCAGCTGCCTCATTTTGCAATGACTGAAGTTCAGGATGTATCTTGTGCATTAACATATTAAAGCATTCAGGATGGCAGAGCAGGACTGGCACTCGGTGAGCTAGCTCCTTTAAATATTTCCAAACAACAAGATCGCTAAGTTCCTTGTGATGGACACAGTTTTGAGCAAAACTGCCAACAGCTGCTTAATGTGGTGAGAGCAATTAGACTTGTATTAACATGGTATAGTGAATATATGGAGCACAGGCAATGTACAAAACACAAGAAATAGGAGCAGGACTAGTCCAGTTAACTCTTGTAGCCTGATCCGCCTTTCAATATGATCATGGCTGATTTTTGTACCTGAAAACAACCTCCCCATATCCTTGTATTCTCTCCTGACAAGTGGTCCGTCTTCCTCAGCCTTAAGAATATTTGATCTTTCATCTTCAGCTCTCTGGTGTAAACAGTTCCAAAAATTAATATCCGTCTGAATTCAGGAATTGCTTCTCTTCGTTATGAAATTATTGGTCCCTTATCCATAGCCTCTTGTTCAAAATTGCCTGACCAGGATAAGCAATCTCTGTCAAACCCCTTCAGAATTTTGCATGTTTTAAGGAGAACCTAGAGAAGGGGACTCAGTGTACTCTGCCTTCCACAAATGGTTAACTCTGTCATCCCAGTAATCAATCTGGTGAACCTTTGCTGTTCTGCCTGCAAAGGCAAGTATGTCCTTCCTTAAAAACAGGCGGATATTCTTTTTCGCTCTCTGAATTCTTTAAGACTGATGTGGTGGTTTTCCTAATCAAACACCACGCAGTTTAACTTTTCAACCTGAGCTCCATATCAGGTAAATCCACAAAGAATTAGACAGCTATACCTGGTAACATTATCTTTCCAGTTCAGACATTGAAATAATTATTTAGCAGCTCATCTGCTATAACTATCAGATCTGTAATCTGTTTGTTATTGTAAAGAATGTGCTCCACGTTGTACTTTTTCTCGGTCTCAGATTTTATGCATGTCTGTGTGGCACTCTCTGTACCGACTCTGCTGTCCATTGGTCTGAGGCTGGTCAAAACCACCACCTTTCTTATAGAAATACGGCAAAAGCAGAAATTGCTGGAGAAATACAGCAAGTCTGGCAGCATTTGTGAAGAGAAAACACAGTTAATGTTTTGAGTCCAGTAAAGGGACCCTTTACACTGGGCCTTACTATCGGGAAGGTTCAACTCTTGCACTGTTATCTTTAGAAATTGCTGTGGTTTGAAATAGTTTTTCCATGGCAGTGATTTTGAAATTGTACCTGTTTAATAAGGATATTCGGTTTGTACTGAAAGAAGTCTGGGAACAGAGATGTTTGGGAAATGTAAGCTGTAAGAGAGAGGTTGGCTTCTGAAGGGCTTCACAGTTCTGTGATGTAGTCTTTATTTGAGAGCACTTGGTGGGGAAACTGTTTACACTTCCACAGTGAGCACAAACTAGGATTCCAAGCTGCAGCAATAATTGAGTGGCTGATCGGGAGAGTTAGTGCCTTATCAAATTTCGGTAATTCTCAAGGCCCAAGGCCTATCTCCTTTATTTTGAAAAAAGCCTGTTTTGTCTCTGAACATCCTGTTTGTTCAGTTTGATAGGACTGTTTGGGAAAACAATAAAAAGAAAATGTTCAGCAGTAACAGAAACAAACTGTCTTCTGCCCCAATACTACTTTCATTGCCTTTAATATTCATTTTTTTAACGTTTTACGATTCTCACTTCAATTTTCTGATTGATTTGGATAACACCTTGTGATAATGCATCCAAGTTTTAATGGTCATCATAAACATTGTCATCCTCTTCCTTTCCAAAATCCAATTCGGAGTCTTTGCTTCCTTCGTTACTGTGTTGGTAACTGTGAGAAACTCATTCTATTTTTGCCCTCTATTGGTTTTGATCACTTCTGCCCCAGTGTATACCTTCCAAAGTCTACTCATTACTCTTGACCCTCTTAAGTACGTTGCATTGTTCCTCTTGTGAAGAAGGAGCTCAAAGTCTGCAGATCAACTCTCTGATCACTTATTGCTTTCCTGCTCTTCCATGGATCGGTCCATGATATTAAACGGAACCCTACTTTCCCTGTTTATCGAGTTTCCCACCTCGTCATTCACCAGCAATCATTCTTTGCTTTGATTTGCCTTTGGACGGTGTTGAGAGAATGCTTAAGCCTCTTCCCCAAACTCGGCTGTAACCACTGGCAGCTTCAGTTCTTTGCAAGTTACAACTCTTGCAAAAACCAGATACCACTTCATTCCCTCCCTCTCTCTCTCTCTCTCATGCTCCCATTTTATCTCCTTCCTCACCCTGTCCTTCACTCCCACCCCCCCACCCCCTTGTATCCCTGCATTTCCTGACATGGTTCTGTACTCTCACCCTGCCTTCCCCCTTGCTTTTTGACCCCGAATGTCTGTTTAGCGATATCTGTTCAATAATATCACCCCTTCTTGGTCCCTGTGCTGTTTATTTCACAACCTTGCAATCTGATTGTTAGAGATACACTATTGCAAGTCTTGCTCGCTTGTGTATCAGATGCCTGGTTTCCCTTGTCACACCACTATTGGCTCACCCGCTTAGCAATGTACCCTACAATGTATTGCAAAATCTACATGTGCAAGTCAGCATTGAAGTCAGGCTGTTAGATGTTCTTCTGCAGCAACATTTTGCCCAATACACCTCAGGTTGAACTGCTTTATTTGAGAGATGGTCAATAAGCTTTTGAAGTAGGAGGAGGAATTGGGATGGAGGAGTCTGGCATTGGTATTCTGCTCGAAGCGTTAATGTGTTTGGAGAGTGACGTTGGAAAGGCTGGTGTGTGTCCCATACTGTATACCGCCTGAGTCCACTGATTTTCTGCAGACACATGTGTTGCTCCGTGCTGCATTGTAGACCAGTGTGAAAGATGAGGTTAATTTGCTGCATCACCAGCCAGCACTCGATTCTGCAGGCGACCCATGAGCTGACGTGTAGAAGGCCTCCTGATGTCAGAGCCACTTGGGGGTAAAACCTTTGGTTGCACGGCAGTTGATCAGATAAAAAGGAGCTGTGCAAATGTCAGCGGGCAGGTTCACAGCAGTGCTTGTGGTTGGCAGCCATTGTAACACCAATCTTGTGCTCAGATTGGGTGGAGTGGGTGAGATTTTTCTTCTTAAAAAAAGAATGCCTTTTGCAGTTCAAATCTCGAGCTGTTCTTGGCAGCTTCTAAATTTGACAGCTTTCGACCAGGCGATGAGTTCTTATTTGTGAACCATACTCACCAGTTTCTGATTTGAATCTTATATTTGCTTTATTCCTTTCCAGCTGATTTGCTAAGTTGGTAATGATGTTCGACAATTCTCTCTCCCCCAGTCAAAATGGAATGGGAGTAATTTGGAGGCGACTTCATTTTTTAAAAATGTCTTCCGTACTGATGCTCTTTCTTGGAAGATTTTTCACCTTTTTTTTTAAAATGTCGGTGGTCAAGAAGCTAAATGATCAATTGGTGTTCATCAAGTCCTGAATTTAGAACAGTGTTTCCAGTTTGAGTCCAGATTAGAGTGGTGCTGGAAAAGCACAGCAGGTCAGGCAGCAGCTGAGGAGCAGGAAAATCGACGTTTCGAGCAGGAGCCCTTCATCCGTTTCAGTGTCAATATTGATAGGGACTCCCCGAGTACAGGAGGAAGAAATATACTGGGTAAATCCTCCAGTACTCCCTCCCAGTGTGGACTGGACTGGATTTGGCAGTTGGCTGCAGCCAGGAATGAGGAGACTGGAATTTCTTTGTCACCTGCAATTCGGGATAGATTTAAGTACCATCCCAGCCTATGCCAGGCCATGGTGCAGCATGTGAGATATGTGTGGCTACTGATCAAAACAAGCTGAGTGAACTGTCCAAATGTTTCCGCATTCATAGAATTCTCTCTGTAACTTGAAATATTATCATTCTGATATCTTTAATAAGTTCTTTAATCAGTGGTCTGTTACTGTTGAAAACCTTGAACAAAGCATGAAAATGCTGCAATTACAGAGCAAGTCTGTAGATATCTCAAACAATTGATTACATTTTCCATATTGTGCCCTTCACAATAAGTGCCAGGCAATGAGCATTACCAATGAGAGAGTCGCTTGGAGTTCAGTGGCATTACCAATCCTGAATTTGTCCACTGTCCTTGGGGGCTTAGCACTGAACAAAAATGTTGTTGTATAAATGCTATGGCAGCAAGAACTGGGAATTTTAACATAGCTCCTGACTCTCCAAAGCCTGTACACCACCTTGTTCCCCCTCTGCCACTCCCTGCCCCTTCCCCCATGACTCCCTCTCTGCCCATACCCCACTCTACCTCGTTGCCATCCTCCTCCTGTTCACTTCTGCTCTCCAACCTGCTCCATTAGTGGCACAGGCCGAAAAGGAAAGAGCTGGGGATGCCCAATGTATTAGTGTTGATGAGTGTGGTCGGTTTATATCGGGATGATCCGAGTGTAGAATGTAAGGTAACATATTAACTCAGTTGTTTTGGTTCTGACTGTCACTGGCTACTTGTGAAATCCATTTCTGCTTTCTTTCACACCTTATAGTGTGATCACCATCACGATGAGGAGATTGTCATGCAGCTGAAGATGGAGCTGGAACAATCTCGATTGAGAGAGGCTGAGACACTGACTGCACTGAAAGAAATGCAGGATAAGGTTCTGGAAATGGAGAAGGTGAGAACATGCTTCTATTGGTACAGGGTTCAACTCCAGAATCTGCAAACTCCAAATAGCACAGAGTGAAGATGTTTTAGTAATCTTTTTTCAGTCTTCAATTAGAATGTAAAAGGTAACAACAAAGAATGTTTGCACAAGGGACACACAAGGTACAACAAGGCGGTCAGTGTCACTTGTGAGGGTGGGTGAGGACCCTGGGACAGGCGGTCAGTGTCACTGTGAGGGTGGGTGAGGACCCTGGGACAGGCGGTCAGTGTCACTGTGAGGGCGGGTGGGTGAGGACCCTGGGACAGGCGGTCAGTGTCACTGTGAGGGCGGGTGGGTGAGGACCCTGGGACAGGCGGTCAGTGTCACTGTGAGGGCGGGTGGGTGAGGACCCTGGGACAGGCGGTCAGTGTCACTGTGAGGGCGGGTGGGTGAGGACCCTGGGACAGGCGGTCAGTGTCACTGTGAGGGCGGGTGGGTGAGGACCCTGGGACAGGCGGTCAGTGTCACTGCTTGTGAGGGTGGGTGAGGACCCTGGGACAGGCGGTCAGTGTCACTTGTGAGGGTGGGTGAGGACCCTGGGACAGGCGGTCAGTGTCACTGAGGGCGGGTGGGTGGAGGACCCTGGGACAGGCGGTCAGTGACACTGTGAGGGCGGGTGGGTGAGGACCCTGGGACAGGCGGTCAGTGTCACTGTGAGGGCGGGTGGGTGAGTACCCTGGGACAGGCGGTCAGTGCCACTGCGAGGGTGGGTGAGGACCCTGGGACAGGCGGTCAGTGTCACTGTGAGGGTGGGTGAGGACCCTGGGACAGGCGGTCAGTGTCACTGAGGGTGGGTGAGGACCCTGGGACAGGCGGTCAGTGCCACTGTGAGAGCGTGTGTGGAGGACCCTGGGACAGGCGGTCAGTGTCACTTGTGAGGGTGGGTGAGGACCCTGCGACAGGCGGTCAGTGCCACTGTGATGGTGGGTGAGGGCCCTGGGACAGGCGGTCAGTGTCACTGTGAGGATGGGTGAGGACCCTGGGACAGGCGGTCAGTGTCACTATGAGGGTGGGTGAGGACCCTGGGACAGGTGGTCAGTGTCACTGTGAGGGTGGGTGGGTGGAGGACCCTGGGACAGGCGGTCAGTGTCACTTGTGAGGGTGGGTGAGGACCCTGGGACAGGTGGTCAGTGTCACTGTGAGGGTGGGTGGGTGGAGGACCCTGGGACAGGCGGTCAGTGTCACTTGTGAGGGTGGGTGAGGATCATGGGACAGGCGGTCAGTGTCACTGAGAGGGTGTGTGGGTGGAAGACCCTGGGACAGGCAGTCAGTGTCACTGTGAGGGTGGGTGGAGGACCCTGGGACAGGCGGTCAGTGTCACTTGTGAGGGTGGGTGAGGACCCTGGGACAGGCGGTCAGTGTCACTGAGGGTGGGTGAGGACCCTGGGACAGGTGGTCAGTGCCACTGTGAGGGTGGGTGCGGACCCTGGGATAGGCAGTCAGTGTCACTGTGAGGGTGTGTGGAGGACCCTGGGACAGGCGGTCAGTGTCACTTGTGAGGGCGGGTGGGTGAGGACCCTGGGACAGGCGGTCAGTGTCACTGAGGGCGGGTGGGTGAGGACCCTGGGATAGGCAGTCAGTGTCACTGTGAGGGCGGGTGGGTGAGGACCCTGGGACAGGCAGTCAGTGCCACTGCGAGGGTGGGTGAGGGCCCTGGGACAGGTGGTCAGTGTCACTGTGAGGGTGGGTGAGGACCCTGGGACAGGCGGTCAGTGTGCTGTGAGGGTGGGTGCGGACCCTGGGACAGGCGGTCAGTGCCAATGTGAGGGCGGGTGGGTGAGGACCCTGGGACAGGCGGTCAGTGTCACTGCGAGGGTGGTTGGGTGAGGACCCTGGGACAGGTGGTCAGTGTCACTGTGAGGGTGGGTGGGTCAGGACCCTGATTCCCTTGCCATAGAGGAAGTGCAGTAAAGGTTTACCACATTGATTCCTGGGATGGCAGGACTGATGTGTGAAGAGAGATTGGTTTAGTCAGACTTATATTCATGAGGAGGAGGAGATATCTCGCAGAAACCTATAAAATTCTTGCCCAACTCGACAAGGTCGATGCTAAAAGGATATCCTCAATGGTCAGCAAATCTGGAACCGGGGTCACAGTCTAAGGATATGGAGTAAACCACTTAGGATTGAGATGAGGAGAAATTTCTTGACCCAGAGTGATGAACCTGTAAAATTCCCTCCCACAGTTCACTGTTGAGGCCACAATGTTAAATATTTTCACAAAAGAGTTAGGACTAAAGGAATGAAAGGGCATGGGCTCACTGGCTCAGTGGTTAGTACTGCTGCCTCACAGCGGCAGCAACCCGGGTTCGATTCCCGCCTCGGGTGACCATCTGCAAGGAGTTTGCACATTCTCCCCGTGTCTGCGTGGGTTTCCTCCAGGTGCTCCGGTTTCCTCCCCCAGTCCAAACTTGTGTGGGTTAGGGTGAATTGGCCGTGGTAAATTGCTCATAGTGTTACATATATTAGTCAGGGGTGAATGTAGGGGAATGGGTCTGGGTGGGTTACTCTTGTTGGGTCAATGGCCTGTTTCCACACTGTCGGGACTCCGAGTCTATGAAAGCAGGAACAAAACACTGGATTAGATGATCAGCCATGAGTGGTAGGGCAGACTCGAAGGACTGAATGGCCTCATCCTGCTCCTGTTCTATGTCTGTTTTTCTAAGTCTCTGGTTAAGGTGTCTTCCACTCTTAAATGTTGATGGGTTTTGTAAATTGGTGGTAAAGTATGTAAAAGATCAGCAGCATTAATAACTGGCTATTATAATAAGAACCAGAGGCAGCTCCATAAGGGAGGTTTGAACCACTATTGACAGCTCAGCCAAACATTTCAGGTTTGGGAAGAATCACAAAAGTCAGAATCAATGGGGAAACAGTCTGAAGGTCACCAGAACTGAAAACTGCTAAGAGAGCACTTGGGAACAAATTAAATTGCAGGAACTCAAATGGAGTAATCTCAGAATCACTTGGTGCCATGTGCTCATGTGGTGCAGAATAGGTGACTAGACCAAGTTCCTTGATAGCCTCTGGCTACATCATCCCTCAGGCAGTGTAGATTATTCATTGATTTGGGGAAAGATTAGGTCTGTACCAGCTGAATGGTTTGCAGCCCAGCAAGACTGGGAGCAGTATACTCATTGGCATTCATCAGTCCAGCGAGGGAGGGGTTAAACTGGAGCAGCAGGTGGGTGGGACCCAGAGGAGCGACACATGGATGAGAGAAACCGAGTGAAAGAGAGGAAAGTAGAAAGCAAAACTGGAACTGGAGGCCAGCAGTAAATAGAACTGGAGTGCAAAGGAAATCTTTCAAAATATCAGAGACAAGTCTAAAGATACTATTGATAAACCCATGAATGGCAGAAGCTGGAAAGCTAAACACCACCGGAATGCTGGAGGTACTGAAACAGTCTGGCAACATCTGTACAGAGAGAGAAAACGGTTAAAATTCTAAATACATTCTGATGAAGGGTCACTGGACTGTAACTCTGTTTTTCCCTCTCCTGATGCTGCCAGACCTGCTGAGTTTCTCCAGCACTTTGTTTCTAAAGAATGCACAGAGCATTCACAATAAGGTGGACAAATGAACAGTGTAAATGAGTACAATATGATAGTAACTGTAGAGTCTTGGCTGTGGAGTGACCAAGCCTGGGAGCTGTACATCCAAGAGTATTCCATCTTCAGAAAGGACAGGTAATTTAGGAAAGGAGATGGGCTGAAACTGATAGTGAACGATGCAATTCATAGACAAATCAGAACGGATATTGGTGGAGGAAATCTATATGTAGAATCAGTTGGGTGGAGTTAAGCAAGAGGAGTGGCGAACATTAGTGGGAGTTATCTATAGACCTCCACGCTGTAATGGTGCAGAAAGGGCAACAATAAACAGGAAATTAGAGATGTACACAACAAGGGTGCTACAATAATCATGGGTGATTTCAATCTACATATACACTGGGCATACAACATTAGCAATAATTCTGTGGTGGATCAGTTCTTGGAATGTGCACAAGATGGGTGTTTAGATGAGTACGTTGAGAAACCAGCTCCAGGCAAACTATCTTTGACTTGGTTTTATGCAGTAGAATTACACAGAACAGAAGAGGCCCTTCAGCTTATTGAGTCTCTGTCACAAAAAGTACATTACTACCCACACTACTCTCATTTTACCAGAGTATGCCCATTGCCTTGAATGTTATGACACTGCAAGTACTTTTAAAAGGTTTAGGGCTCCCCCTTTCAATGACCTTTCCATGCAATGTGATCCAGATCCCTGCTACTCTCTGGGCGAAAATATGTTTCTTCAAATCCTCTCTCAACCTTTCACTAAGCCTTTCACTTCAAAATTATGCTTATTCCCCTTCAACTAAGGGGAATAGATGCTTATATTCACCCGGTGCATGCCCCTCAGATTCTGACCCACCTTCACCAGATACCCCCTTGACCCTTTCCGCTCCAAAGAAAATAACTTTCAGGACCTCTCGGAGCATTGATACGCAGAGGGATCTTGGGGTGCAAGGGCACAGCTCCCTGAAAATGGCACTTCAGGCAGATAAGATGGTAAAGAAGGCATATGACATGCCTGCTTTCATCAGTTGGGGTGTTGAGTATAAAAGTTGGCGAGTTATTTTACAGCTGCATGAACTTTAGGCCAGATTTGAAGTATTGTGTGCAGTCCTGCTCATCACATAGCAAGGATGTAGAAGCCTTAGAGTGTGTGCAAATGAGGTTTACCAGGTTGTTACTTGGGTTGGAGTGTTTTAGCTCTGAGAAAGGTTGGACAAACTTAGATTATATTAACTAATGCATCAGAAACTGAGGGGTGACCAGATAGAATATATAAAATTGAGAAGTGTGGGTAAGGAGATAGCTGGAATTTTTCTCCCAGGGGTGAGGGGGGGGAAGTTTAAAGGAGATGTGCAAAGTAAGTTGCTTTTTACACAGGGGATGGTAGGTACCTGAAAAGCACTGAGGACGGAGATGGTGGAAGCAGATATGATAGCAATGTTTTAGGGAACATGGACAGGTAGGGAATAGAAGGATATAGACTTGTTTTAGAACGGCATCACGGTCAGTTTAGAAACGCTGGCCTGAACGGTCTGATCCTGTGCTCTACTATTCTTGGTTCTAACTTGAACTTATCCAGCCTCTTCATAGCTGAAATGCTTCATCCCAGCCCAAATCTACCCTCCCAATGCAGTCATACCCTTCTCATAGGATAGAGACCAGAACTGCACACAGTACTCCATCTGTGGCCTAACCCAAGCTCTGTACAGCTCCAACATCACCTCTGTGCCCTTACGGTCTACGCCATGATTGATAAAGGTCAGTGATCTGCCTGCTGCCTTAACCACCCTGTTAACCTGTCCAGCCACCTTCAGGGATCTGTCAACAAGAACCTCATGATCCTGCTGTTTCTCTGAGCTTCCTCGTCCCCTACCATGCATTGATTAATCCCCGGTCTGGTGCCTTCTTCCAAAGTGCATCACCTCCCATTGATCAGGGTTCAGCTCTATCTCGCACTGATCTGCCCATATGACCACTCCATCTGTATGCTCCTGTAATCTCATACTTTGCTCACTGCCAACCACACACAGCCGATCTTCTGCTGCACGCAGACATACACATGCATGCACACACTAACAACACCCATTGCCACCACCACCACATTCTCATCTATACCATTTATTAGTCTCTCACACGGTAAGGTATCCAGCAGTCATCCTTATGGTACATCATTGCACATTGGGCTCCGATCACTCAAACAGCCTCCTACCACCACCTATCACAAAGCTGATTTTTGGGTCCAACTTGCCAAGTGATCCTGGATTCCATGAGCTTTTACCTTCATCAATATCCCATATGGGACCTTGTCAAAGAACTTGAAGTCCATAAAAATTAATCAGCTGCCCTACCCTCATCTACTTTGTTGGTCACCTAATTGAGAAATGTTAGGTGTGATCTCCCTCTGAGAAAGCCATGCTGACTTTCCCTGCACTAGCCAGACCTTTTCTAAATGGAGATTAATGTTCCCCTTCACTATTTTCTCCAATAGTTTCCCCATTAGACTAACTGGTCTATAGATCACCCTTGTAAAGTAGAACCGCATTACCTGTCCTCTGGCATCACCCCTGTGGCCACAGAACACTTAACAATTTGGGGATGACATAATTTCCTCGCTTGTCTCCCACAGCATTCTGGGATTTGTCTGCTTTCCGCCAAAACCTCCAGCAACCCCTTGGTGTGTTTGTAAGGTGAGGAAAAGGCATATGGGACACTCCACTTGATCAATTGAGGCATAGACTTCAAAAACAGGGCAATCATGTTGAAGTTATATTGAACTTTAGTGAGACCACAGTGAGAGTACTGTGGGGTTCTGGTTGCCTCTATTTCAGGAAGGATGAGAGTGCCCTGGAAGGGTGCAGAGGTGGTTCATCAGGGTACGGCCTGGGATGGAAAATTTTCTGGCATTGCATAGGCTAGGGTTATTTTCATTGCAGTTGAGAAGTCTAAGGGGTGATCTGATTGAGGTGTACAAGATTGAGATGCATGCACAGGGTGGATAAGGAGCAGCTGTTCCCCTTAATTGAAATGTCAGTCATGAGCGGGCAATGGCTCAAGGTGACAGGCAGAAGGTTTGGGGATGATGTGAGGGAAGAACTTTTTTTGCCCAGAGGGTGGTGACAGTCAGGGATGTGCTGGTTGGGAGGGTAACTGAGACAAATTGCCTCTCATCCTTTTAAAATAAAAAGTATCTGGATGAGCATTTGACATCGGAACCTTCAAAGCTCTTGGCAAGTGTTGATAGTTGGGATTAGGTTGCAGGTGAGGTATTTCTCATGTCTCAGTACGGACTTGACGGGCCAAAAGGCCTCTTCTGCACTGTATGATTCCATGATCTCCTTGTTGCTTTTATCACCTGTAGCCAGTGCATCTTCTGCACTTGCTATCCTTGTCCTTCTGAGTAAAGATCCATGTGAAGTACATTTGACCATGAACTCCATTTTGATGCACAGATTGCGCCCTTGGTCCTTAGTACACCCTACTCTTCCCCTGGTAATTCTATAAGGAGGAGTCGATTTATAATCTTGAGAGATCATTAAGGAAAAAGTGATCATTAACCTATTAGCATCCTTCAATCTGATCAAAAGTAAAGTAATCCAATCCAAAACTAAGGTTCTAAATTTTATCAAAAGAAACTGTAAATGTATGAAAAGTGAGTTTACTGGAATAGACTTGGGTAGCTTCATGAAAAGTCATTGCAGTAAATAGGCAATGGGTCATAGGAAATGTTAAGAAATGCATGCGTTGTAGCAGTTGTATGTTCCTTTCAGGCATAAAATCATAATGTGGCAGAACCGTGGTTAACAAAGCAATTAAGGAATGTACTGGCTCTAAGGAGGAGCCACATAAAGCTGCTAGAAAAATAGCAAGTCTGAGGACAGGGAGCGGCTGGGAATCAGTTAGCGGTTGGTGAACAGAGAAAGCATATACTATATGAGTAACCTCGGAAGGAATGTCAGTGACACAGAAGTAAGTGAAAAGTACAAGATTTGTGAAGACTAATGTTGGTCCTTTTACAGTCTGAAACAACAAATAATAATGGAGAACAATGGAATTAA
Source organism: Chiloscyllium plagiosum (assembly GCF_004010195.1). NCBI lineage: Eukaryota > Metazoa > Chordata > Chondrichthyes > Orectolobiformes > Hemiscylliidae > Chiloscyllium > Chiloscyllium plagiosum. Next base: position 88,155,266 of record NC_057717.1, on the reverse strand, counting down.
ACAATCTACTTTTGTTCTGTCTGCACTAAATAACTTCCAAGAGGTATTTGGGGAAGGAATGGTCTTTCTGAAGGACGAATTGAAGAAAATTAGGATTTGTTTTTAAAAAGTGCTGATGACGTTAAAGAGACTGAAAACTGCTAAATCCCCAGCGCCTGATGATCTACTTTCTGTTATTCATTCATGAAATGTAGGTGTAGCTGGCTAGGCCCAGCATTTATTGCACATTCCAAATAGCCTATGGGACATAGAGTCAGAGAGACGTACAGCACAGGAACAAACCGTTCGGTCCAATTCGTCCATGCCGACCAGAAATCTGAAATTAATCTAGTCCCATTTGCCAGCACTTGGCCCGTATCCCTCTAAACCCTTTCTATTCCTGTACCCATCCAGATGCCTTTTAAATGTTGCAATTGTTCCAGCCTCCTCCACTTCCTCTGGCAGCTCATTCCATACACAGACCACCCTCTGTGTGGTAAAAGTTGCCCCTTAAGTCCATTTTAAATCTTCCCCTCTCACCCTAAACCTATGCCCTCTAGTTCTGGACTCCCCGACTCCAGGGAAAAGACTTTGCCTATTTACCCTATCCATGCCCCTCATGATTTTGTAAACCTCTATAAGGTCACCCCTCAGCCTCCGACGCTCCAGGGAAAACAGCCCCAGCCTGTCCAGCCTCTCCCAATAGCTCAAATCCTCCAACTCTGGCAACATCCATGTAAATCTTTTCTGAACCCTTTCAATTTTCACAACATCTTTCCGATAGGAAGGAGACCAGGATTGTACACAATATTCCAACAGTGGCCTAACTAATGTCCTGTCCAGCCGCAACATGACCTCCCAACTCCTGTACTCTGGCTAATAAAAGAGACCATACAAAAAGTCTTCATCACCATCCTATTGACTCCCTTTAAGAGTCAGCCACTTTGTCGTAGGTCTGGAGACACGTTAGGAGAGAGAGAGAGAGAGAGAGTCCGAGTCAGGTGCTGGAGAGTCAGAGTTGAAATGTGTGGTGCCAGCACTTGGCCAAATCTCTCTAAACCCTTTGACGGTGGTGGCCTCTGCAAACGCTGCTGAGAGTGTTGCCCCCACCCCCTGTCACTTCCTGCTGCCCCACCCCGATGTAACTCATGATGTCACCAACGATCACATGACTGCCCCCCCATTCCAGAGACCGTCTCCACCTTCACTCCCAACTCCAGCTCCACATCAGGCACCAGCCCCAAGCACCCCCAAACCTCCCCCTCACTGAGGACCAACAGTCAGTCCTCAGTAAAGGCCTTACCTTCATCCCACTATGCTCCCGGGTCAACAAATTCCATACGAGCTGCAATATTGACCTTTTCTTCCACCACCTCCATGTTTACATTTTTAATCATTACTCCCACCCACCCTCTCCTGCTTCCAACATACTCCATCCACTTGGACACCCCATGCTGGGCTCTTAGCCTCCTCAACCTCTTCATCTCTAACTGCTTTCACAACTGACCATGTCAACCTATCCATCCCCTCACCCACTCCAACCTCTCACCCTCGCAATGCGCAGCCCTCCTCTCCAACCTCGACTTCACCATTAAACAAGGGGGGGGCACAGTGTAATATGACACACTGACTTTGCCGAAGTCGGGCACCAACTCGCTGAAACCTCCTCCTACTGCCCCCTTGACCACGACCCTACCCCTCATCACCAAACCACCATCTCCCAAACCATCCACACCCTCATCACCTCTGGGAGCTCCCATCTACCATTTCCAGTCTCCAACCTCGGTTTCCCCAAACCCACACCACCCAGTTCTATCCCTTGTCTAAACTCCACAAACCTGACTGTCTCTGCCTGCTCCGGCCCTACCAAACTCATCTCCTCATATCTCAACTCCGTCCTGTCCTCTTTGGTCCATGAACTCCCCACAAATTTCCAGGACGCCACTCATGTCGTCCACCTCCTCTGTGACTATTGATCCCCTGACCCCCAACACCTCATCTTCACAGTGGGCATCCGGAAAACCCTCCATTTCTTCCTCTCCCACTGACCCAGCCAGACCCCCTCCACTGATGGTCATTTGACTGGCTGAACTGGTCCTCGCCCTCATCAATTTCTCCTTCAAAACCTCCCAGACCTTCAGCACCCGTGTAGGCCCCAGCTATGCCTGCCTCTCCGTCAGATACATGGAACAGTCCATCTTCCGCAGTTAGACCGGCACCATTCCTCACCTCTTCCTCCACTATGTCAATGATTGTATCAACGCCACTTCAGGCTCCCACAAGGAGGTGGAACAGTTAGAGTCACCAACACCTCCCCCCCTGACCTCAAGTTCACCTGGACCGTCTTCACCATTTCCCTCCCTTACATATAGACCTCTCCGTTTCTATGTCAAGCGACCAGCTCAACACAGACACCTATTTCAAACCCACCGACTCCCACAGCTACCTGGAATACACCTCCCACTCCCACTCATTTAAAAATATAATCCTTTACTACCAATTCCTTCTATCTCTGCTGCATCTGCTCCCAAGAGGAGCAATTCCACTCCAGAACATCCCAGATAGCCTCCTATTTCAAGGACTACAATTTCCCCTCCCATGTGATCAACAATGCCCTCTTGTGCATCTCCTCCACTTCCTGCTCCTCCACCCTTGAACCCCACCCTTCCAACTGCAACAAGGATAGAACCCATTCCCCCCCCTTGCTTATTTTCTACCTCACTGATGTCCAGATATAGCACATTATCCTCTGCTATTTCCACCACCTACAGTCAGACCCCACCACCAGAGAGATATTTCCCTCCCCAACCCTATCAGCATTCCACAGAGACCATTCCCTCCACAACCTCCTAATTAGGCCCAAACCCCTCCACCAACCCACCCTTCACTCCTGGCACCTTCCCTTGCCACCACAAGAATTGCAAAACCTGCACCCATACCTCCCCCCTCAACCGCCATCCAAGGCTGTTTCAAATCTGGCAGAGATTTTCCTGTACATCCAAACACCTATCTACTGTGTGCATTCCTCTCTGTGGTCTCACTCGCAGAGTGTTTCGGGGAATGTCTGTGACCCACACTCACTAAACAACCCCACCGGCCTGTGGCTGACCCATTCAACTCTCATTCTCACTCCCAGTCTGCCAAGGACATCCAAGTCCTGGCTCCCCACCACTGCCAAATCCAAGCTACCCATCAGCTGGAGGAAGAGCCTCCCATCTTCCTCTTCAGGACCCTCCAACCACACGACATTAACTTTACCAGTTTACACATCTCCCCTCCCTCCACCTCATCCCAGATCCAACCCTCCAACTTAGCACCACCCTTTTGACCTATCCTAGCTGTCCATCTTCTTTCCCTCCTGTTCTACTCCACCCTCCCCATTGACTTATTGCAATTACCTCCCACCTGCATCTACCTCCCAGCTACCTTCCCCACCCAGCCCCACTCCCCCATTTATCTCCGATTCCCCCTTACCCCTCCATATTCCTGAGGAAGGGCTTATACTTGAGATATCGACTCTCCTGCTCCTTGACATTTTCTAGCTGTGCTTTTCCAGCGCCACACACTTTGATTGGAGACATGAGTGAGCCAGCCAGTGACAAGTTGGGTGCTGTACGCTCAGTGCTTTGGCATCAGCTATTCATAACATTTATCAACCATTTAGATAGAGAAAACACAGCTAATATTTCCAAGTTCATAGAGTCATAGAGATGTTTGCTTGGAAACAGACCCTTCAGTCCAACCTGTCCATGCTGACCAGATATCCCAACCCAATCTAGTCCCACCTGCCAGCACCTGGCCCATATCCCTCCAAACCCTTCCTATTCATATACCCATCCAAATGCCTCTTAAATGCTGTAATTGTACCAGCTTCCACCACTTCCTCTGGCAGCTCATTCCATACATGAACCACCCTCCGCTGACTGTACAAAACTAGGTTGGGTTGAGAGTTGAGAAGGATGTAAAGAGGCTTAAGAGCAATTTAGACAAGTAAAGCCAGTAGCTAAATACATGGCAAATGTGGTATGATGTGGATAAATGTGAAGTTGCCAGCTTTCGTGTGAAAAACAGAATGTCAGCTTGCTTATTATGTAAGTGTTTGCAGAACGGGGAAGGATGATGGACAGAGAGACCTGGTTCTGTCTGTACACAGCTTATTGAAAGCAAGCATGCAGGTGCAATCAGCAGTTAGGAAGGCAAATGTAAAGCATTCTAAGGGGGGGATGGTTGCCTTCGTTGGAGACTCCAGACCAGTGGTCACTACCTTACAGTGCTGGATAGGCGTTTTCAGTGGAAATGATAGGATAATGCTTCACTCACCCTATGGAATCCTTTACCACAGAAGGAAAAGACATTGAATATTTTTAAGAAGTAAGTTTTCTTGAGGCTAAAGTGTCGAGGAGTATGGGGTGAGAGCAGAAGTGTGGTGCTGAGATAGGAGGTCATATTGGATTGCAGAGCTAGCTTGATCAGACTGCCTACTTCTCCTGTTTTGAGTTTCTATCTTTTATCTGCCCAAGTGTGCCAAGTGGATAGGGACCAGGCAAAATATATGGTGGGGGGCTGCAGGTACTGGGACAGACTAAGACTGGCATAGCTACACCCACAGTGCTGTGAGGGCGAGAGTTCTGGGATTTTGACCAGAATGGACGGCAATAAATTTCCAAGTCAGGAAGGCTGAGCAGTTCAGAGTGGAACCTGCAGGTGGTCATGTTGCAATGCAATCTGCTGCTCTCACCTTTCTAGGTTGTAATCAATCAGTCAGGAATAGTCATGGATTGTCATGACACACCCAATTCACTTCGACTCTCAGGAAAGAAAATATTCTACTGTCGTCTCCCTCTTGAAAGAATGGGCATGAGGAGAGGTTTGGAGAGTGAAGTGTACGGTAGTGGACAAAGGAAAATCGATCCTGCCAGACAACTGTCGAGTTCAGCCATTGATAAGGAAGGAGTCAAGGTCACTGACCCCCCCCCCCCCCCCCCCGGCCCTGAACTGTTTTCAAGCTTCCTGATGCTTTGGATGAGGAGTACAGCTTAAAGGGGAGGGGGGTGGAACTGGAAGCAGCATTCGGGATTCCGTTGTGAATGTGGTTTAGTTCATGAGATGTTTCTCTGAATTATGAGTGTGATGAAGCAGGTAGCAACGAGTACTGTCTCCAACAGTTAATCTAACCATAGTGGGGGAACAAAAGAGACAGCCATTATACAATTGGTTGAAAGAATAGAGGCATGGACTATTTTCTAAATGAGGAGAAAATTCAGAAGTCTGAAGTGCAGAGAGACTTGGGAGTTCTAGTCCAGGATTCTCTCGAGGTAAACTTGCAGGTTGAGTCAGTAGTTAGGAAGGTAAATGCAGTGATGGCATTTATTTTGAGACCATTTGAATATAAAAGCAGGGATGTGTTTCTGATGCTCTATCAGGCTCTGGTCCGACCACATTGGGAGTATTGTGCGCAGTTTTCGGCCCTAAATCTCAAGAGCATGTTCACAGGAGGTTCATGATCTTGTCCCAGAAATGAAATGTTTAACATGTGAGGAACATTCAAGGACTCGATGGAGTTTAGAAGGATGAGGGAGGATCTAATTGAAGCATACAGAATACTGAATGGCCTGGACAGAATAGATGTTGGGAAGATGTTTCCATTGGGAGGAGAGACTAGGATCCATGGGCACAGCCTTGGGGTAGAGGGGAGACTTTATAGAACAGAGATAAGGTGAAACTTCTTCTGGCAGAGAGTGGGGAATCGATGGGATTCACTGCCCCAGAAGGCTGTGGAGGCCAGGTCATTGAGTATATTTAACACTGAGATAGGTAGGTTCTTGATCACTAAGAGTTATGGGGAGAAAGCGGGAGAATGGGGTTGAGAAACGTATCAGCCATGATTGAATGGCGGAGCAGACTCGATGGGCTGAATGGCCTAATTTCTGCTCCGATGTCTTATTGTCATAATGTTAGTGTAAATTCCTCCAGCAGGCTGAAGGTTAGGTGTCCATACCATTGTCAGTCAGGTGATTGGTGGTGACTTATTTTAAGATTTCAGGTTTTATAGTGACCTGTTTTGGAGGCACTGGATGTTACTGCACTCAGCATGCACACCCTCTGTTTCATGATATCTGGCAATGAGTGCGGAGGATTTTATGGTTTTCACTATAGCCTATCATGCAGACAGTGGCCTTTATTTAACGACCCCCCATGAATAGGTGAGAGAAGTGTTGAATTGAAGCATGGGCCATGTGACACCAAACTAACACATGCACACTGCCTTTTTTGTAGCATGGGGTGTCAGAGGTTTTTAGGTGAAGAGAAGTGAGATGATATTTTTAAAAATTCATTCACACGTTATGGGGATTGCTGTGAAGGCAAGCATTAGTGGCTATTGTTTTCAATTTTCCAGGGTCTCTGCAAGTATCAGTCAAATCTTGCTTGGATTTTTCAACACAGTCACTCTTACCTCACTTCTGGAAGTGAGCTTTTTTATTTGTTCATGTTTGGACCAAAGCTCCTGTTGGGTTATGGGCCAGGTGCCACAGGTAGAGCTCAAACTGAGGGTCTGTGATCAGGTTATTGCAGCTTGGAAACTCTATAGATGACACCTTCTGTCACTTTGCTGATAATTGAGAGTGGACTGATGGGGTGGCAGTTGGCTGCATTTGATTTGTGGACATAGCCAGTGCCTGTGCGGATTTCCTGCAAATGTTCTGATTCCTCCCAGATGTTCCAATCTCCTACAGTTCAAAGACGTGCAGGTTTGGTGTATTGGCAACTCTGAATAGCCTGCACAGCCCTGGACACTATAGGCAATATGGATTAGTCATGGAAAATGTAGGGTTAGAGGGATAGGGTAGGGAGGTGGGTCTGGGTGGGATACTCTTCAGAGGAGCAGTATGGACTCGATAGGCTGAATGGCCTGCTTCCATGACTCTCTGAATATCATTTTAATATAACTATCCTGAAATAGCTTAGCCAGGATTTGCAGCTGGTTTTGAAGCACAAGTCTTCAGTAGCATATCCAGAATGTGTTCAGGGCTGTAGCATTTGTGGTGACCAGTGCATTTAATGATTTTTGATGGGGTTAATCAAATCTGGGTGCTTTGTGATCATTGTTACGGAGATGATCATGCTTAATTTTACATTTGTTTTGCTTCATTAATTGGCTGAATTTAACTTCCCCAGATGTCATGGTGGAATGGTTTGTCCATTCTGTAGTGTCACTAACCCAGTACCAGAACTGCTTGCTTAATCCAGATAAAATGTAAGGTATTTTTGTTTATGTCCATAGATGCACACACTGTTGGACAAGGAAATGCTGGTTTTAAATTTGAAACCTCCCCATCTCGATTGTATGTAGCGTTTTCTGACACAGCCAGGTAGAAGAGAGAGATTGACAAAAGGTTAACAGGAAGGTTGAATGAGGGTGAATATTGCCTGTGTTCACACATGATTTCTGGTAAAAAGCATCAGGAAATGGTGGTATGGGTGACACTCGAGATTTTTTTTTCTGCGGCAATGTCTAAATGTAGTGATTCGTAGGAGTTGTTGAGTAGAAACTGCCTGTTCAATGAGCATTAGACTTCCAGCATTAGATTATCTGACGGCAATCACAGAGCATGTGTGAAAATACCTCTGTCGTGTGAGTCACACATGTGAACATGAAGTTCTAGAGCTGCAGTTTCTTTCTGCATGTAACGCTGCCAATGCACATTATTTTATAAAGAGCTTTGGGGCTCTGAGGTCCTTGTTTCTGAAACTGAGGCAGCGATAAATCTAAAAATCTAAGTACCCTTTGCATTTTAGGACTGACTCTATCACCAGAATGTTGCCTTTTAAGCCCTGTAACAACCAAAAAAGTCTCATATGGGCCACACCATAAGGTGGCTCCCTTAAAGTGTTACATATGTATGTGCATGTACTCATGAGTGGCTAGAGGGGGCATTAGATAGTGTAAATAAAGCCATTCACAGATTAGTTTGCTCTCAATGTGGGATCTGCATCTTACTGTCTAATGCCCCAAAATACTTGCGGCCCATTGCCCTTGCCTCATAAAAAGTGCCACAGTCATGTGTTCCTTCACCCGAAAGCTCGATATTAGTTGTTCAATTGTCTCTGTCACTTCCCACCACTACCCACAAAGTGTCCGTAATTCCTGACCTCTATCCCAAGCAGGTGTAATTATCTATATACTTCTCTTTCTCTGCCTGTCTTTTTCCCTTTCTTCCTCATTGAATCTCCCCCAATTCTCCTAGTTTGTTTGCTGTCACCCCAGCCTGCTATCCTGTTACCCTTCTTCCCCCTATTTAGCCTCTTGCTGTTCATCTTGACAATTAAGATCAGGAGGAGATCACTTGGTCCTGAGTTATGACGGGCCTTTAATTTGAACGTGAATATCAACAAACGCATCAACTTGGATCCCGTTTAACACCCCCTGAGAAAAGGAACAGGAAATTACATCACCATGGGAAATGATGTCACCATAGGAAATGACATCAGCCCAAGGAAACCCAGACACACAAATAAAAAGCAGGCCTTTTAACTAGTGCTTCATCCAGAGGCTCACTGAAGATGTTACCTAATATGGTGACGAAACGTCTGAAAATGAACCTTCCAGCTCAGCAAGCAAACCTACATCCTTGAACGTGAATGATCAGCACTTCACCTCCATTTCTCCATCTTTGCTGTTTGTCCCTTGATGGCCTTACTCAACCAAAACCCATGTATCTCATTCCCATCTTCAGTTTTGCTACTGAACATTCCAGCTTTAGTTTTAAAATGTTACCCTGTCCTTTGGAAGTCCCCGCTTTCGGTTTTAATAAAAAACTGGTATGTGAATGAAAATGGAATGGAGCTGAAATTCCAAACCTCGTATGTAGAAATATAGGGCTATAAATCCCAAGTCCTCTGATTCATGTCTTGGAATATCCAGATCCCTCAACCCCAAGTTCTACCATCTTCCTCTATTTAAATAGTCTGTTGCTTATCTGTTCTTCGTGCCAAAATAGGCAGGTTCACATTATGCTCCATTTGTCATGTTTGACCATTCACTTCACCCATTACAGACAATACCTCCTCTTGACAACTTGCTTCCTTCCTTGTCTCAGTGGTATCAGAAACTTTAGTGACCATCTGTTTGGAGAGAGAGAGGTGGTGCAGTGACAAACTATCAAAAGACTCAGGCTAGTCACTAGCAACAGGAGCTTGAACACCACCATGGCAAATGGTGAAATTTGAATTTGGTTAACAAATCTGGAAACAATCACTCTGAAATGGGGTGGCACGGTGGCTCAGTGGTTAGCACGGCTGCCTCCCAGTGCCAGGGACTCTGGTTCAATTCCAGCCTCGGGAGATTGTCTGTGTGGAGTTTGTGCCTTCTCCCTGTGTATGCGTGGGTTCCCACCAAGTGCTCTGGTTTCTTCCCACAGTCCAAAGGCGTACAGGTGGCTGGATTAGCCATGTTAAATTGCCCGTAGTCCAGGGATGTGCAGGTAGGTGGATTGGCTGTGCTAAATTGCCCATAGTTAGGGATGTGCAGGTAGGTGGATTAGCCATGGGAAATTCAGGGTTATAGGGATGGGCCGAATGGATTCTATGATCTACCAAATGACCTAGCAAACCACTTGGTTACATCTAATGACCATAAAGTCTAATAAAAGGAATGCAGCTGGATGGATCTGGCGTTGGTCATGGCATCAGAAACAACAATAGCACAAATGGTCCTTTTGGATCCTGCAGCTCTACTAACATTTGGGGACTTGTCCCATATATTCATCAAAGCATCTCCAGCCAGAATTATACCTTACAGACACTATCCCAGATACCACCACCATCACCATCACCATTCCCTAATTGGCAGCTAGATGGAAATTAGTCTGCAAGACCTGACTATTGACTCCAATTCCTATGTTTGTCATGATATCTGGTCCAATAGTGAGCAAGGAAATCTGCTGGTTAACACGATATTCTCCCTGCCCCGCCCCGCCCTGCCCAAACAAGCCCCCACCTCAGCTGATCCATGAGCTCTCCTCCATGTTGACCATTTAGAGGATCCACTGTACTCTGATTAGATTAGTTACAGTGTGGAAACAGGCCCTTCAGCCCAAAGATCCACACCGACCCGCAACCCACCCAGACCCATTCCCCTACATTTACCCCTTTTTACCTAACACTACGGGCAATTTAGCATGGGTTTCCTCCCATGACTGTGGGAGGAAACCAGAGCACCCGGAGGAAACCCACGCAGACACGGGGAGAATGTGCAAACTCCACACGGTCAGTCACCCGAGGCGGGAATTGAACCCAGGTCTCTGGTGCTGTGAGGCAGTAGTGCTAACCACTGTGCCACCGTGCCGCCCCCTCTGGGGAGAGGATTTCAATATCCATGACCAAGGCGAGGTAGCACCTCTTCTGGTACAGCCCTAAAGTCAATACTGGACTGGCTCCACGGCACATGGTAAGGGAACCAAGGGGCAAAAACATACTTGACTTCATCCTCGTTAACCTTCGTACAACTGCATCTGTCTGTGACGATATCAGTAAAAATGACCACCACCACAGTCTTTGTGAGGACAAAGTCCTGCTTTTAATTCGAAGGTGCACTCCGTTGTGTTGCATTACCACTGTACTAAACGGGACCAATTTTGAACAGCTCTGCCAAGCAAAGCCAGGCTTCTGTGAGGCAAACTGAGCAATAGTAGAATTGTAAATAATCACCATGTGTAGCCTCATGGCACAGCAAACCTCCCAATCTGCCATTGCCATCAGCACCAGGCATACCTGGAAATGAGCTGGCAAATTAGCGAAGCTTCAAAACAGGACCACTTGCGTGTCAAACAACATAAAATAGCCTGGACCAAGTGGCATCACTCTCACTAAAACAATCCGTAGACTCTGCAGTCTACCCCCATCCAGCTGTGACTGGTGGTGGACAATTAAACGACTCACTGGAGGAAACGATTTGACAAACATCCTCACCTTTGATGGGGAGCTTGGCACATCAGTTATAAATGGCAAACCTGAAGCATTTCCAAACCTCTTCAGCCATCAGTGCTGAGTAAATGACCCAATGAGAAACACTGGTGACAGCCTTCAGCCAATTCCATTTGAACAACCTGACATCACAAAACTGCTGAAGATAGTGGGTACTGCGATATTGACATTCTGGCAATACTGAAGATAAGGAAGGATGTCGTGAAACTTGAAAAGGTCCAGAAAAGATTTGCAATGATGTAGCCAGGGTTGGAGGATTTGAGCTACAGGGAGAGGCTGAACAGGCTGGGGCTGTTTTCCCTGGAGCGTCGGAGGCTGAGGGGTGACCGCACAGAGGTTTATAAAATTGAGGGGCATGGATAGGATAAATAGACAAAATCTTTTCCCTAGGGTCGGGGAGTCCAGAACTAGAGGGCATAGGTTTAGGGTGAGAGGGGAAAGATATAAAAGAGACCTAAGGGGCAACATTTTCACACTGAGGGTGGTATGTGTATGGAATGAGCTGCCAGAGGAAGTGGTGGAGGCTGGTACAATAGCAACATTTAAAAGGCATCTGGATGGGTTTATGAATAGGAAGGGTTTGGAGGGATATGGACCAAGAGCTGGAAAACGGGACTGGATTAGGTTCGGATATCTGGTCGGCATGGACAAGTTGGACTGAAGGGTCTATTTCTGAGCTGTACATCTCTGTGACTCTATGATGAGTGCTACGCAATTGGCCACACCCTTTTCCAGACTGTTCCAGTACAGCTCCATCTTCCTGACAGTTTGGAGAAAATGTCCAGGTATATCCTGCCCTCAAACAATGAGACAGTTCCAACACAGCCAACTACTGGCCCATCAGTCTCCTCTCTGACATCAGACTTAGCACAGCCAACAACCACTTTAATATCAAAAGCACTTGCAGAACAATAACCTGCTCACTGGTGCTTAAGTTGAACTCTGTCGAACCAACTGTCAAGTTCCCGACCTCAACATAGACAGAACAACAGAACTCTGAAACAGCAGTGAAAATGACGGCTATGCCCCACTCAACTGAATGGGGCATCAAGGAGTATTCAATGAATGGCAAAACACTAGGAAGCTCCAAGGGATCTTGGTGAGTTTGTCCACAGCTCCCTGAAGGTGGCTAAATAGGTTATTAGTGTAGTTAAGAAAATCTGTGTCCCGTATGCTATGTTGCAGGTGTACCGGACTTTGGTTAGGCCCCAGCTGCAGTACTGTGTGCAGTTCTGGTCACCGCATCGCTGGAAGGATGTGATTGCACTGGCGAGGATGCAGAGGAGGTTCCCCAGGATGCTGCCTGAGATGGAACATTGCAGCTAGTAAGACAGGCTGAATAAGCTTGGATTGTTTTCTTTGGAGCAAAGAAGGTCCTACCTGATGGAAGTGTATAAGATTTGAAGGAACAGGATGAATAGAAAGCAACTGTGTACCCCTCTGTCGAAAGGTCAACAACAAGGGGTGTAGTTTTAAGGCGATAGGCAAAGGTTTGATGAAAACTGTTTTCATCCGGAGGGTGGTGGGAGGTTGGAATATACTGCCTGAGAGAGTAGGTGAAGCAGTTAACCTCAACTTCTTAAAAAGCCTTTTAAGTGTCAACACAGTAAAGACTGTGGGCCTAGTGCTGGAAGGTCGAACGAGTGTAGATTTAGTGTAGCTTTGGCAGTATGTATTTTTTTTAGCTTAGATTCCTTACAGTATGGAAACAGGCCCTTCGGCCCAATAAGTCCACACTGACCCCCTGAAGGATAACCCATCCAGACCCATTCCCCTACCCTATATTTATCCCTAACTAATGCACCTAACACTTTGGGTAATTTCCCATGGCCAATTCACCCTGACCTGCACATCTTTGGACTGTGGGAGGAAGCTGGAGCACCCAGAGGAAACCCACACAGACACGGGGCAAATGTGCAAACTCCATACAGTCAGTCGCCTGAGGCGGGAATTGAACCCAGGTCCCTGGTGCTGTGAGGCAGCAGTGCTAACCACTGAGCCACCGTACTGTCCCTACTTGATGGGTGGAAGGGCCTTTTCTGCGCTGTAAGATTCCATGGAACCCTATCAACCCTGAAGTTGATGAGAATCGGAGAGGGGGATCCTCCATTAGTCGGAGTCAGACCTGGCACAAATTAACGTGCTCGTGTGTGTTGAAAATCATTCATTTTTAGGTGCAGGACATCTTTGCAGGAGTTCCTTAATGTCCTCAGCCCAACCACCTTCAGCTGCTTCATCAATGATCTTCCCTCCATCATAAATAAGGTCAGATACATAGATTCATACAGTGCAGAAAAGGCCCTTTGGCACCAATCCCAGTTTCCTGCACATGTCCCATATCAGATCTGATCAGAATGCGGGGAAGTGGGGATGTTCACTGAGTCCACAATAAGGCCTTGAACAGTACCCAGACTTGGGCTGACAAGTAACATTTATGCCACACAAATGCCAGGCAATGACATCTCCAAAAAGAGAGAATCCAACAATTGTCCCTTATTTTTCAGTAGCATTGTCATTGCTGGATTCCCCACTATCAATGTTCTGAGGGGTACCATTGGCCAGAAACTGAACTAGACCAGCCATATAAATACTGTGGCTATTAGAGCGGGTCAGGCACTGGGGATTCTGTGCCAAGTAACTTGTCCGCCAACTACAAAACACAAGCCAAGTCTGTCATAAACGACACTCCACTTGCCCTGCATGAGTGTAGCACGACACCATCCAGGGTAAACTATCACTGAACGTAGCATGGCTTCTTCAACAGCACCTTCTGAACCCATAACCTCAACTACCCAGAAGGACAAGGGGACACCGTCACCTGCATGTTCCCTGTCCAAGCCACAGACATTCCTGACTTAGAAAAAGATCATTGTTCCATCACTCTTGTTGAGTCAGTGTCCTGGAACTCCCTCCCTCAGGGTATTTACAGCAAATGAACTGCATTGATCCAAGTGGCAGCTCACCACCAATCTCTCCAGAATAAATAGGGAGGGACAATAAGTGGCCAGCTATGCCCTTGGCCCGTGAATGAACAAATAAAAAAAAGTTTCAAAGAAATTTGTTTGCCATATCCATATAATTGATGGGGATGATCAATAGTTGAAGCTGCAGTAACCCAAGCACAGATCCCTGTGGCCTTCCACTGGTTACAGCTTGCCAACCTGAACATGATTGTTTATCATTGCTTTCTGCTTCCTGTTAACTTCCAAATCAACTTCACCGACTAGACAGTACAAACATGGAGTGAGCAATCTTTTAACTTCTGTAGTTTTCATGATGACCCTTGAAACCCAGAACATTCTTGTGAATGAATATTGCCCACCAGCTTTTAGTCATTTCCATATCTGAGTATCCAAATCAATCTGTTCCTGACAGTTCTCTGTTTCCTTTACTCGCTCTTTTGCTGTTTGACTTTGCATTCTGGCCTCTCACTTAGAGTCATAGAGACGAACATCATAGAAACAGACCCTCAGTCCAACTCAATTATCCCAACCCAATCTAGTCCCACCTGCCAGCACCTGGCCCATATCCCTCCAAACCCTTCCTAGTTGGGAAGTTTGAAATTCCATTCAGCTTTCAATGACAGGTTATGCATGTCTCTTGTCACACTCGTGGTGACCTGCAGTGTCATCAGGACATTCACACCAGTATTACTCTGATCAGTGAGTGATGAAGCAAGTGTCAGTTTCCCACTTTGGGCAGAACCTGAAGCCTCAGAAGTTGGTGGTTTATCTTCTCTGTGTGTTGTTGCCTTTCACTAAGAGATTGGTGTATCTGCAGCTTTGCTCCATGTAACCACCTTTTGTCCATTTCCCTTTATACGTTGATTAACAAATATCTAGTAATCTGTGTGAAATTAATAATTGTTCAATTGTGGGAGTGAGGTCCAAGCTCACACTTGCCTCCCTTTCCTTGCATGTAGAAATGTTTTGTTCCAAAAAGATCTGGTTCTACTTTTATACTATATCCTTTGCTCCTAGAATATCCAACCAGTAGAAATAGTTGCTCTCTCTTCCCATTAATTGTTTGGGAATTTCAAACATATTGTCCTTAACCTAAAAATAGTAACATAGGAACGATGAGGCCATTCAGTCTCTCGAGCCAGCTCTACCATTCCTATCTCATGGCAGATCATCACCCTCCATTCCATCGTCTCTGGGCTCTCTCTCCCCCCACCAACCCCCCCCCCCCCCCCCACCATATCCCTTGATGACAGTGCACCTTGAGATTTTATCAGGCTCCATTTTGAACATGCTTAATGACTGTTTACATAGCCCTCCTGGACAGAGAATTCCAAAGATTCACTACCCTTTTTAGGAAAGACATTTCTCCTCAGCTCCATCCTAAATGGCCTGCCTCTTTAATAGGAGACTCTGTCCCCTGGTTCCAGATGCTCCTGGCTGGGGGAAACCTCCTGAGCCCTGTAACGTTTTGTAAACTTCATTAAGAATGGTTTTTATTCTTACAAATTCCAAGGGGTACAGGACCAGTCTGCTCAATCTCACCTCAAAGGATGACATGGCCATCCCAGGAGAGAGTGTGGTAAAGCTCAATTGTACTGCCTGTATGGAAGGTATCTCCTTCAGATAAGGAGAACAAAGCTGTTTACAATACTATAGTTAAAAATCACACAACACCAGGTTATAGTCCAACAGGTTTAATTGGAAGCACACTAGCTTTCGGAGCGACGCTCCTTCATCAGGTGACAATCACCTGATGAAGGAGCGTCGCTCCAAAAGCTAGTGTGCTTCCAATTAAACCTGTTGGACTATAACCTGGTGTTGTGTGATTTTTAACTTTGTACACCCCAGTCCAACACCGGCATCTCCGAATCATTACAATACTATAGGTGTAGTCTCACCAAGATTCTCTACAACTGAAGCAAGCCATCTTTCCTCCTGAACCCTCAACCTTCTGTAATAAAGACTAACACAATGTATATACCGACCACTGCAACGGACAGCTGGAGCTGACAACTGGAAGTGGCAGATTCAAACCACTATAAATGCCGGAGGAAAGATCACAGAAGCGCTTCACAGGAGGCTCCCAAGCACTGAGGATGTCACCTAGACAGGGGACGAAACGTCTGCAACACAATGTCTATCTATCTATCTCAGATTTACTCCATGTCCTGGAATCCACTGCCTTCTGAGTGAGTAAATTCCACAGATTCATGACCCTGGGAGAGAGTAATTTCTCCTCATCTATTTTAAATTTGCTATCCCTTACCATAAAACTATGAATTCACATTCTCGATTGTACCAGATGAGGAAATATAGTTTCTCCATCTGCTTTGTCAGTCCCCTTCAGTATCATATATACCTGAACTCCTCTCGTTTCCCTAAACACCAGAAAGTGTAGGCCTAACCTGCTCAATCTCTCTTCATGAGGTTAAAAATCCCACAACACCACGTTATAGTCCAACAGGTTTATTTGGAAGCACTAGCTTTCGGAGCGCTGCCCCTTCAGGTAGATTCATCAGGTTACCTAATGAAGGGGCAGTGCTCCGAAAACTAGTGCATCCAAATAAACCTGTTGGGCTATAACCTGGTGGTGTGTGATTTTTAACTTTGTCCACCCCAGTCCAACACCGGCTCCTCCACATCATCTCTTCATAAGACAATCTTCTCTGGATCCAATCAAGTGAGTCTCCTCCAAACTGCCTCTAATGCAACTACATCTCTCCTCAAGTAAAGAGGCACCGTTGTACACAATATACCCGATACAACCTAGGTACTGCAGATGCTGGAGATTAGAGTTCAGATTAGAGTGGTGTTGGAAAAGCACAGCAGGTCAGGCAGCATCCGAGGAGCAGGAAAATCGACATTTCGGGCAGGAGCCCTTCCTCAGAAATGAAGGAGTCCTGCCCGAAACGTTGATTTTCCTGTTTCTCGGATGCTGCCTGACCTGCTGTGCATTTGCAGGTACAACCTGCCAAATCCCCTCTGCACCATGCTGACAACACACATTCCCACCTAATTTTGTCATCTGCAGACTTGGAGAGGTTACTTTGGGTCCCCACATCCACATCATCAGTTGAGACTGTGAACCAACTCGGGCTCGAGAGCTCATCGTTGTCACAGCCCAACACCAGAGTGACCCATTTATTCCGAGAATCTGTTTTCTTTCCAGTCACCATGTCCCAGTCCACTGTGCTTTTTGTTGTTAATTTTCTTATTGAAAGCCTTCTGAAAATCTAATGTTTCATATCCACTGATTCCCTTTGTCTACTTATTTTCAGAAAGCCTCCCAACAGATTTGTCAAAAATGTTATTCCCCCCACCCCTTCAGATCTGACCAATTAGCATAATTATTTTCAAAGTGTCAACTTACCCATATCCTTTGGAACATTCTAGTACTTTTCTTGCAATTGCTGTCAAGCTAAAAGGTCTTTAGTTCCCTTTTTTTCTGTCTGACCCTCTCCCTTTGCTTAAGTAATAAGCAAGGTGTGGAGCTGCTGGTGTTGGACGAGGGTGGACAAAGGCAGAAATCATGTGACAAAGGAGCAGCGCTCCAAAAGTTTGTGATTTTAAACAAACCTGTTGGACTATAACCTGGTGTCATGTTACTTCTGATTTTAAACAGTAAGGTCATATTTCGACCTTCTCATCAAAAGGCTGCATTGCAGACTCTATATTTTGAAATATGGCCACCAATGCATCCACTATCTTTATGGTCATCTCTTTCAGCACACTTGGATGTAACCCATCAGGTCAACGTGGAAGGAGGCCCTTTAGCCCATCTTGTCCACACCATTCTACTCCTCGCTTTTCCTACGTGCTTGTATACTGTACTGTTCCAAGTGGGAGAAAGTGAGGTCTGCAGATGCTGGAGATCAGAATCGAGAGTGTAGTGCTGGCAAAGCACAGCAGGTCAGGAATCCTGAGGAAGAGCTTATGCCCGAAATGTTGATTCTCCTGCTCCTGGGATGTTGCCTGACTGGCTGTGCTTTTCCAGCGCCAGTGTTCCAAGTGTTCATCTCAATAGTTGTGAAATGTAATGGTTCTCACAAGTTCTGCTCTTCTAGGCAGTAGGTTCCAGATATCTGGTGAAAGAAATTCCCCTGAGATCTCCACTGATCCACCTGCCCTTACCTTAAACCTATATCCCCTGGCAATCAACCCCTCTACTGAGGGGGGGGGGGCAAGGTTCCTCTTATCGACCCTATCTATCCCCCTCCTAAGTTTCTAGCTCTCCGTCAGGTTCCTCCTCCTCTGCTCCAAGGAAAGCAGTTCTACTGCATGACCTCTCTCTATTAATGGCTGAATCACTAACTGGAGACAGCATCCTGCATCTCTCCACTGCAATCATATCCTGCCCTACAGTGTGGTCACCACAAGCATGCACAGTCAGTCCTCCAACTTTCAGCTTTGTTTACTTCTCCAATACGACTTTGCCTTTGAAACCAACTCTAATTTCTGTCAGTTCCTCGTTCTCACTGGCCCCTTGGATCTCTCTTTCTGACAGATTCATTGCATCTTCCTCAGTGAAGAGTGGCACAAAGTAATTATTTAGCTTCTCTGCCATTCGTGAGGAGCAACCCTTGTTTGTAACGTCATCCTTGCAATCTGGTCGGTATTCTGGTTAATCAACGTTGTACCTTCTCCAAGGCTAATCCGTCCTTTCTAATGGTTTAGCGCCCAGAGCAGCAAGTGTAGGTGAGCCAGGGTTTGAACAACTGAAGAATGACTTCTCTCCCCTTAGATTCAGTTACTCTCGATAGAAACGCCAGCATTTCACTCGTCTCTGGTTAATTCCTGTACCTGTTCATGCCATTTTAATGAGCGGTGTGTGAGGACCCCAAATCTCTCTCGATTCCTTTATATCTCACTTCTCACCATAGGATCATGTTCTTCCTTTTCGACATCTTCATTCATGCCTGCATTAGAAATCTGTTTGTTTCCGTCTTCCCTGTTCACTTTTTAAGGTTAATATCTCTATGGATTCCCTTAGCAGTGTTATTGGAACATTGAAATGCGTGGTTCTCTATCCTGTTATCTAAGTTGTTAGTGTGTGTAGTTGAGGCCCCTGTTGGACACTACTAGTCACACCTTTGCAGTTGGCAAACCTGTTCTTTAACCTGCTCTCTGTCTCCTGCCAAACATCAATTTCCTAATTAGGTCAATAATTTGCTTCCAATTCAATTTGCTTCAACCTTAGCTAATCATCTTTTAGAGCAACTTTGTCAATGCCTTCTGGATGACATCTGTGACTCCAGTCATCTCTTGAATAGCTTTAATTAGTTTTGTCTTGCACAATGTACCCTTTTTATATAAATCCAGTCTAACTCTGATCTGCCAAGTATATACAAGGTGTTCTCCGTCATGAATCGCTATAGTAATTTCCTGACAGCAGATATTAAGCCAACTGGCTTAAGATGAAAGGTTCCTCCTTTCATCTTAAATAGCACATATCATTCTGCTGTTTTCCAAGCTCTGGAACCGATGAGGTCCAGAAGTAAATTTTGAAGTTGTTTTCATGATTGCTTGAGAGACAAGAAGGTTTTAGAGGTTGTCATGAAGAATCTTTGGTGTTCTCGTGCACCATGACCTTAAGGTGAATAGAAGGCTACAATATATTCAAACATACTTTTTCAACAGTGTATCAGAGAGAATTGTTTGAGATGCATATTCTTTTGCACAGATGGCTCATAAAGATACTGAGCTGGGGATTTATTTGTGTGGCTGTGATATGTGCAATATTTATTCATTTAATCTGCATACCATGATTGACATATAAGAAACAGACCAACAAGCTGCAGCAAGGAAGAGATGCACAATGAGTTGTCTATCCTCTCACATTCCTGACTGACTGATCTGTTTTGTTTGTGCATCTCTCTTGTAAAAACAGAAGCTCATGGTTAACCTCCTTGTGATTACTAAGAACTGACTGCATTTGCACTGTAAATGTGAAGTGAACTTGCCACAGCAAGTTAGGGCTGCTACGTCACAGTGCAACTGTCTCGTTAGTGGCAACAGTTTTTATGATTGTCCTGAACATGTCGCACAAGCGTTATACTGGAATGCAACTTAAAATGGGAAAATCAGCAATGGGGCCTTTATTCATATTGCTGTTTTAATGACATGAAAGCCTTTCACGTCATTATAATATAGTCATACAGCATGGAAACAGATCCTGTAGTCCAACTCATCGGTGTCAACCAGTCATCCCAACCAGCACCCGGCCCTTTTCCCCCCAAACCCTTCCTATTCATATACCCATCCAGAAGCCTCTTAAATGCTGCAATTGTACCAGCCTCCACCACTTCCTCTGGCAGCTCACTCTATATGCGTGCCACCCTCTGAGAAGAAAATTACCCTTTGGATCCTTTGTCCTCAAGGTTTGGACTCCCCCCACCCTAGGAAAAAGATCTTGGCTATTCACCCTATCCATGCCCCTCATGATCTTATAAACCTCTGTAATGTCACCCCTCAGCCTCTGGGCACTTCACAGACACACCAATCAGGAAGGTATTGGTGTTGTGGTAACGTCACTGGGCTGGTACAATAATAGGGAATGGAGCTAAATGTTAGGATTGAGAGGAAGCATGCAAAGTTGGTATGCAGGTACAGCAAATAACTAGGGAGGCAGATGCAATGTGTATTAGTAAAGGAATTGAGTATGAAAGTAGGAATGTTTTGCTAAGTTGTACAAGGCACAGCTGGGATCACATCTGGAGTACTGTGTAAAGTTTTAGTTTCCTTTTGTTAGGAAGTCGAATGAGTGTATGTTCACTTTAAAATCCTGTTTTCTGAATTTTGGAGTGAATGTAATGTGCAGGCTCAGCCGTCCAAACAGAACTGATGGCCATGGGCTTTTCCAGAATAGATATGTGTAACAATTGGCTGTTAAAACAGCAACCAGAACTCCGGTATCCATTTGACAACAATTCAGAGTTAGCCAATTACTTTAAGTTATGATCAGGATACTAAAACCCAATTGAGTTTGAATTAATTGTTTGAGAACATCGGACCAATGAGCGGGTACAATGTTTGGGATATAAAAAAGAACGAGCATTTTGAAAATTAGTCAGAGCAGCTGAATAGCAGAGCAACCACCATAGAGGTGGAGAGCTAACTGACCATCTAAAATCTTGCTCTCAAAAAAATTAGAACACACTTTCCCTATAAAACATACTCACAGTAAAAAGAAAGAAACTGATCAGCAGATGGAAGACTGAAGACAGCAGACAGGACAGGGACTGTGTGGACTTGAGATTAACTTCATGTAATATTTAATATCTGTGTTATTGGAACAGCATGTTAATAGGATTGTGTTCAGTTAGGGAGAAGTGTGTTCAGTCTGTTAATAGTTTTATTCAGTGTCTGTTAAGAAAATAAGCTGTTATTTTTCTTCAGTGGAAATTAGGAGTTCTCTGTCACTCACACATTCACTCACATTTTAACAGATGGTGAGGCTTTCTGGGTGTTTGGTTTTAATTAACAGAGGGTATGACTTCTGTGTCATAACACATTATTTAATAAAAAGGCGTGTTAATAATTTAAAGCCAGTTTATTTGACTGATACTGGAATGGAATGGGATGGGGGAAAGTGTTATTACCCATAGATGTGGACCCTGTATTCATTTGGAGGTTAAGATGTGGTTTTGTTGAAACATAGAAGATCCTGTGAGGTCTGGACAGGGTGGATGCTTTCCCTATAGGAGATGCTGGAACTCGGGGACACCGTTTTAAAAACCAGTTGGTTTCCATTTAAGTCTGAGGTGAGACTTTGTTTTGTTTTGAAGGGTGAAGAGTCTATGGAGCGCCCTGCTCAGAGGACAGTGTGGTTAGGATTGTTGAATATTATTATGCCGAGTGAATAGATTCTTGACTCGGGAGGATGTTGGAAGTCTAATGGAATAAGAGGTTGGGGCCAAACTCCGATCAGCCATGCCTTTCCTGAAGGTTGGAGCAAGTTTGATGGGGGGAATGGCCTATCCAGCTTCTGATTCAGATGGCTGTATAAAACAGAGGCCACAGAAGATTTACTGGGTGTGACTGTCTCTGGGGTACATGTAGCTGGAAACTGGCAGATCACAAAATGTTGCTGATCTGCAGAGAGAGGAAAATTATTAGGTTTGTTTGTTTTGTGGAGCTGTTCACTTGGACTGAAGTTAAACTAATTCCCACCATCACCAAAGTACAATTAATGCACTCACTGGCTGCCCCTCCACTTTCTACCATGGACCTTCATGTGACAGGCAGAATCATGACCCAGAGGTCTTTGTCCAGTGAGCTCTCCCTTCATATTAAGTGTTTGCATTCAAAAGTGTGATGCAACTTGATGGGCAAGTTGTCACCAATTCAGACAGATGGTAGCACATTCCTCCCATTCGTTAATGTCAGTGCAGCTAGCTTCAGAGAGAGCTTCTGAATGTCCTCATAGCATTTCCTTTGGCCTTCCACTTAGCGCTGGCCATCTGAGAGTTGAGGAAACAAGATCTATCAGCTATCAGGTTAGAATCCCTGCAGTGTGGAAGCAGACCATTCAGCCCATTGAGTTCACACTGACCCTCCAAAAAGCATCCCACCCAGACCCACCTCCCACCCTATCCCTGTGACCTTGCATTTGCCATGGTTAATCCACCTAGCGTACTCATCCCTAGACAATTTAGCATGGCCAGTCCACCCAACCTGGGTTTCTTTGGACTGTGGGAGGAAAGATGAGCCCCTGGCAGAAGCCCACACAGGCATGGGGAGAATGTGCAAACCCCACACAGACAGTCACCTGAAGGTGGAATCGAACCTGGGTCCCTGGCGCTGTCAGGTAGCATTGCGAACCACTGAGCCACTGTACCACCTGTGTTCCGGTCGTCAGAGTTAATTTTACTGCAGGGTTTCCTAATTGCTGTGGAGCTGGGTTCAAAAAAGAACATTAACGTTTCTGAAGAACATCTGTTGAATCTTGAGGATATAGCAGAGGCATTGCTGGTGGAATTTCCCTATTGCTGATGCTCTTCAGTCTTGAAGCCACTAGAGTTTAGGGCATGCATGGAGCCTGGCCTAGGAGTATGAGTCAGCACATCTGTGATGTAGAATCTGATCACTATGAACACTGATGTCAGTTGTAGGTTACACATAATCCCCATCCTAATTCCACAAATCAACAACTTGCTTTGACTTACTAAACATCTGTATGTAAGCATTCACTGCAATTCAACCATCCAGGTCCTGAAACATTATTGTTTAACTGTTGGTCCGTTTGCTTTCAGCAGTTTGTGGTACAGAATTAATTGGAGGGAGAGAGTGAGCTGAAAAGCAAAAGATCCAGCTCTCTCCCCTCTTGCTGTGAAATGCTCAGTTCCACATTCTAGCCGTTGTGCTTCTTTCCAGAGAAACCAGCAGGTCACCCAGTAACTGATCGAGAGAGAACAAGTCCACATTTTGAGTATAATCTTCTATCAAAAGGAAAGCTTTTCAAAAACAAATGATCAATATAATGTGACATCTACTAAGAAGAATTTTTCCAAGCTTCATCCCAAGTTCATTCTGAAGAATTTTACAACCCACCATCTCTTGCAGCAGTGAAACTGAAACTGTGCGTGTGTTGTATTTAGCTCACCTTTTGTCAGATCCCTGAACATTAGGTGTTATTAGAAGGGAAATAATCTTTGAGAAAAGTAGAAGATACCAGTCAGTCTACACTGGGTTCTTCATACCTGGAACCAAGCATCAGCAGTTGGAGGTTAATTCTTTCTAACTGACTCTGAAATGTTGGACACCCACAAGGAGGACTGTTGTTTTGGTTTTAATCACTCGTGGGCGTCACTGGCTGGCCAGCACTTATTGCCCTTGAACAGCTGCAGTCCATTTGCTGTAGGGTGGACCCGCAATATTCATAAGGAGGAAATTTCCAGAAAATAAAATTTTTAAAAAGCAGTGACATTACCTGCTTCTGTAAAGCCTTCCAGAACATTGCTATGTCAGAATTACTGCCTCAGGCAGCACTTCATATTGTACAGCAACTGTGTAATCCTGAAATAACACCAAAGCAGGATGATATCAGAGCTGCACTCAAAGATTTGAAATGATTTGAAATATCTCAGTCCAGGGAGTAAGAAGTGTGCGGCAGTAAGGTGGCATTGAGTTTTAAGAGTCAGCTATGTACTAAAGCATCATTTTAACCAACAAGAAATAATTCAGTTCCATACAACAGATTCAATGATGAGTACTGTTGCAGCATACATTAAATGCAGTGTTTATTTTAATACTGTTCACTCATGGGATGTGAGCATTGCTGGCTAGGCCAGAATTTATTGCTGTTCCTAATTGCCCAGAGGGCAGTTAGAATCAACCACGTTGCGTTGGGTCTAGAATCGCACGTCAGCTAGAGCAGGTAAGGATGTTAGTGAGTCAGCTGTGTGTTTCTGACAATCAACACTGGTTTTGTGTCCATCACACGACTCTTAATTCCAGACTTTTAATTTAATCCAAGTTCTATCTGCTATGGCTGGGTTTGAGCCCAGGTCATTGCCAGGGTCTCTGGATTAGTAATATAGCTGTAAATGCCACTAGGCCATTGCCCACCGCTCCGCCCCTTCCGGTGGTTAAATAACTAACAGGAATCGTGGATCAGTTCAGCTTTCCACACAACAACATTAACTACTCATTTACAGACTTCCCACATATTTGAGTTGATCTTTCTCTGCATCTTCTGTAACTATAACACTGTGTTCTGCTCAATTACCCGGAAATACTTATGTAAGGTATGATTTGCCTGGTTAGCATGCAAAACAATACTTTTCACTGTATCTCAGTACATGTGGCAGTAATAAATCAAATCAAATAGTTCATTCAGATCATGGGGTGGGGCGGGAAGTGACGAAGAGTTGTTGGGTCGTCGGAAGAGTGGAATGTGCGTGCGTGCCTGGTAAAGGTAAGCTGCTACTTTTGGAAGGAGGAAGATTTGGAGATCTCACTGCCTGAGACTGCTTATTAATGCCTAGGCATTCTTTTTAAAAAGAATGACAACGGCCAATATCGCGGTAGTGTTCCATTTAGGACTGAGACCCTGAGTTGCTGAATACCCTGCGTGTGTGTCAATAGATGCTGTCATGATATGGCTGTCTTTAGGCTGCTTGAACCTTTTTTTGTAAACCATTTTAATTTATTTATTCCAGAGAAACAGCTCGCTTCCTGATGAGAACAACATAATCCGCTTGCAGGAAGAGCTAAAAGCACTGAAGCTGCGTGAGGCAGAGGCGGTGACTTCGATGAAAGAACTCCACCAAAAGGTGAAGGATTTGGATGAACACTGGCAGGTAAGCCAGACGTGACTGCATACGGTCAGCCCTTCTCCCATTCAAGCCATTACTGTCGTAGTCAGTTCCATATGGGACCTTGTCTTGCTGATATGATCAGAATCGCACAGTGTAAGGGCTCTGTTGTCGAAGCAGATGATGTACACCGGGCCATAGAGCTTTTGCCCCAATGTACAAAGCATCTTACACCGTTGGTGAGCATCTCTCATGTTGAACTGAACTATTTTCAGCGACATCTCGCCAGGACTGGAGGTCGATGGAAGGATTCCCCGAGGAAGAATGCCACCAATGAGCTGCACAACGAGCTGTTGACAGTCCGGTTTAGTGAAGCCCAGGCTCACGCTGAACTGAGGGAACTGAGACACACCGTGCTGGAGCTGGAGGCACAGGTACTGACTGGCGTGAGCTCACTCACACACACCTACACACACACACACCCCGTGCTGGAACTGGAGGCACAGGTACTGACTGGCATGAGCTCGCTCGCTCACACACACCTACACACACACACACC
>NC_057717.1:88116684-88129413 GCF_004010195.1 Chiloscyllium plagiosum | reverse complement strand
CCCCCAAGCACACACCCCTACACACACCTACCCCCACGCACACACACACCTACACACACACACACACACACACACCCCTACCCCCACACACACCCCTACGCGCGCACGCCCCACTCCTACACGCACGCACACCGTGCTGGAACTGGAGGCACAGGTACTGACTGGTGCACACGCTCCACTTGCTCTCTCACTCACCCTTGTGGACTAGATTGTGCTACTTGCCTAGAATGCAATCTTACGTGATTTTTCTGCATTTTTTTGATAAGATCCCTATATTTAGAAATTAGAGGACATAGGTTTAGGGTGAGGGGGGAAAGATATAAAAGAGACCTAAGGGGCAAGATTTTCACACAGGCTGGTATGTGTATGGAATGAGCTGCCAGAGGAAATGGTGGAGGCTGGTACAATTACAGCATTAAGAGGCATTTGGATGGGTATATGAATAGGAAGGGTTTGGAGGGACATGGGCTGGGTGCTGGCAGGTGGGACTAGATTGGGTTGGGTTATCTGGTCGGCATGGACAGGTTGCACCGAAGGGTCTGTTTCCATGCTGTACATCTCCATGACTCTATGACCAGGTGGTTTCCTGGTCACTGTTGCTGATGCTCTTTCTTTTATTTCAAATTAATGTCATTAAATTTCACTTTCTCAGCTGTCCATTGACCATTTGAACAGCACACAAGCAGCTCAACACCATCCAGGACAAAGCAGCCCATTTATTGACACCCCATCCACCATTTCCAACATTTACTCCATGTCCTCCTCATGGACCAGACCAAACCCCCTCAAAATATTCAAAGGAGGTAGCCGAGAGCTGAGCTTTTTCTCATTTTAAAAGTAAATGTAAAGTGCTGAGTTCCAGATGCAATTTGATTGATCAAACTACTCAATATTTGGCAAAACACAATTTATACAAAACTATAATCAACATACAACAAAAGAAAGAAAATGTTAATTATATAGGAAAGTTTAACAGAATAATAGAAACAGTAACTGTTACTAGTTAACTGTTCCAATATAATAACATCCTAGAAGCACACCCCTTGTCAAAAACAAATTTCAAACGTTAGATTTTCGTACATGTCTGTGGTAGGAAGAGACCCCAGCTTTTAGCTGTAACTGAGGGAGGCGAACAAAACAGCTTCTGATTCTTCAAGACTCCAGCAACTTCTGCTCAATCTAAAAATCCTGGTCTATGAGAGCTGGCTACACCCATCCAGGCTGTTTCTATTGTTCCGATTTAAGGAAACAAAATTCCAGGGCCTTACAAGCTGTTTGTTACCACAGACTGCTTGACACGTCTCATTCAATTTCTCCCTCGGAAGAAACCAGGACAAAATACACCTCTGAGCCCCAACATTAACACACCCCAGTGATACCGTGTCTGCAATTTGCCAAGGCTGCTTAGATAACACCTTCTAGAAGGTGACTTCTGTCCCCTAAAACGACAAGCGTAACAGAAACATGGGAACATTCATCTGCAAGTTCCCCGTCCAAGCCACCCACCATGCTGACTTGGATATATGTTGCCGTTTTGTTTTTATAAACCCAGTGATGAATGTGCTGCAGCTCTCTTCCTTAAGGTACTGTGGATGACCCTTCACCTCAAGAACTGCAGTCGTTCAGGAAGGCAGCTCACAACCATCTGCTCCAAAGCAAAAAATACTGGCTTAGTCAGCAACTTGCACATCCAATGGATGAAGACCCACCTTGATAACTAGTGATACTGGTGAGATTTCTCAGTCTCTGTGCTTGTAGGAATCCTCTAGGGGCCTAGGTTTGTGTTAACTAGAATTCAAGACCTTAAAAACAGTTCCCAAAGTGAACCGGGGAGATGGCACCTTCTCTCCCAGCAGGCAGAACCGTTAAATCAGTGGTTTCCAACTTTGGCTGATAGAATGTGGTTGTGAGAGAGAAATTCATGTGTTTTTTTTCCCTCCAATCTTGTAATGCCAGGTGCAAATACTTTTGTTCCAAAGTGCTCAGTAATGAGACTGGCTCTCCCCTTGTGTGCTATGTTGTTGCTGGAAACTGCTCACAGAAACATTGCATGTTGTCAGTGTTAGGGAGATGCTTTTCATCGGGGGAGGGGGGGGTTGCTGAAGCCTGCTGTCTTGCTAACCTGCCCATAGACTGCAGCTCAGGAGACAGCAATGGTGAATAGCTGATCCTGTATCTCAATGCCACATTCCCACTTTCTCCCCATACCCCTTGATGCCTTTCATATCCAAAACTTTGTCTTTATCTATATCCCCAGCCTTTTGTGGGAGTAAATTCCAACTATTTACCCTTGTAGTGAAGAAATGCTTTTTCATGTCAGTCCTAAAATGGTCGAGTTTGTGTCCTATGACAGTGTTCTCTCATTGTGGGCTCCCCTAGCAGGGAAAACATCCACCCAACATCTGCACAGCTCAGGTAGAAGCTTCTGCATTTCAATTATGGCCCCCTCATCCTTCTCAGCTTTAGTGAATACAGATCCAGCACAACAGGTCAGGCAGCATCCAAGGACCAGAAGAGTCGATGTTTCGAGCAGTGACATTCCTGATGAAGAGCTTATGCTTGTAACGACAACTGTCCTGCTCCTTGGATCCCACCTGACCTGCTGTGCTTTTCCGGCACCAAAGCTTTTGACTCTAATCTCCAGCATCTGCAGTGCTCACTTTCTCCTGCATACAGGTCCAGTCAAACCAGTCACTCCCCATTTGTTTTTACACTAACATATCTAATTAGAGCTGTCTTGTGTCTGTCCTGGGGAGGAAAACTCATCTATACGGGAAGAACACAATTCAGGTACAGTTCAGCAATGCTGCCTGAAAATGGCAAGGTACAACAAGATCTGGATATCCTTGTGCACTCAAAATTCACTGGAGTTTAGAGGAGATATCTCACCGAAACCTACAAAATGCTAACAGGGCCAGACTGAGTAAATGCAAGGAGGCTGTTCCCAATCTCAGGGAGTGGGGAACCAGGCTTCACAGTTGAAGTATACAGGGCAGGCTATTTAAGGGTGAGATGAAGAGTAACATCTTCACCCAGCGAGTGGTCAGCTTGTGGAATTCTCTGCCTGGGAAAGCTGGTGAGGCCAGAACATTTTCTTCAAGTATAGTTCCTGGGGATAAAGGGATCAAAGAGTATGAGGAGAGAATGGAACAGAGTACTGAGTTAGGTGGTCAGCAATGATCGTAATTCAAAGGGCTGATTGGCCAATCCCTGTTTACTGTGTTTCTGGTCAGTGGTTCAGGTAACTTATATTCTTAAATTTTAAGGTGCCATAATAAATTACTGGTAAAGTTAGCAAAGTACGATTCAGTGGTTTATTTCCACACCTTGTAACTCTCTCTGACTTTGGGCTAAAGATACTGACCAGCTCCTGTACAGTGTAGTGAGCAGAGACTTTGCTTAATCATTTGCCAGTTACAAAATCTCATCTGAGTTCCCCTGTCTTTGGGTTCATCAGTCTGCTAGGGAAGGAGGATTCATTCTGGGACAAGAATAGCACTATCAACCAGCTTGCAAATTTAGAAACCTGATGTGTGCAGTCTCTTTCCAGTAGTTGAGATGTTATCACCCTTGTGTACCACAATCTCAGCAGCAGTTAACTTCACTCAATCAGTAACTGATAAAATGATTAAACTATTTACCACATGCAGCTTTTTAATATTTAAACTCAATAATTTTGGCCAATTTGCATGTTTAGTGTAACTTACAGACTTTAGTATACCCTGAGCTGTCATAATTTGTAGTAACTGACTGCCAACAGGAAGTTAAAAGGACATAGCACTTGACATTTCAGAATATCTTTTGACATTTAAAGATAATTGTAAAACTATGTAGCAATGTGTTATCTCATTATAAACTTCTGAGAAGCAGAAATATGAAGCGTCTGTTTATTGGACTGAATTGTGAGTGCACTGTTCATTGTGACTAAGTGATATACCACATGTATGTTGGATACAACACCGGTTTATTTCTGTAGGGCTTTTATTTAAAAATCTGAACCAAGGTCTGTCCTTATAAGGATGTGTCAGCTACGTCCTGCTAGAAAGAGCTGAGCCTCACTAATGCTGTACGTTTTGGCATCCATTTCCTACGGTGCTGGGGAAAATGTCCAGGAATAACTTGCAAGCCCCAATTGCTTCTAATTTTTTAATAATCTCTTTGCGTTCTGCAGCCAAGTTCTGAGTTGTCAGACCACAGGGTGTGTGACGCCTTTGCTGCAGAGACCAGATACATAGAAAAATAAATGACAGAAATAACTCTCGAAATCTACAGTAAAAGATGATATTTTGATATCTACAACTGATGGTAACTTGAGCAGCGGTGACTAGTGAGCTGTTGGCTAATTATTTCTGGTTTCTGCTGCTTTTATCTGAACATCAACGTCATGACACTGTGTGGAGGCCGTGGAGGCCATTCAGCCCATTGACTACATTGTCAGTGCTCAGTAGTGGTAAACTAAGTAGAGAGTGTGGTGCTGGGAAATTACAGCAGGTCAGGCAGCATCCGAGAAGCAGGAGAAGCCTTTCGTGCCCGAAACATCGATTCTCCTGCTCCTCGGATGCTGCCTGACCGGCTGTGCTTTCCCAGCACCACACTCTCGCCTCTGATCTCCAGCATCTGCAGCCCTCCCCTTCACCTGGGAGACTAGTCAGTCTCATTCCCCTAGTATATGTCTTGTAACTCAGCAAATTTCCTTCACTCATTCCTTTTTGAAATTTTCAATTTCCTTTTGAAAGTCATTCATAACATTCACTTCCATGAAACATTGTAGGCAATGAATGCTTGCTCATTTGTTGTATAAGAGGGTTCTTTCTCCCATTCCTCTATTTCTCGCTAAAAGGCCTTAAATCTTTGTTCCCTGGTCCTTGCTAATGGGAAAGCTTTTCGTTATCTTATTTAAACCTGTTATAATGTTATGCTGCTCTCGGATCTCCCCTGAACCTGCTTTGCTCCCAGATGACGAACGTTAGCTGCTGCACCCTGATCTCTCAGCTAAATTCATTCATCCCAGGGACAGGCCTGGTAAATGTTCTCTGCACCTCTCAAGCATTCTCACATCCTTCCGAAGGTGTGGTGACCTGGAAGGTCTAACTGCCCAACCAGAGTTTTATAACGATTCAGTCTGACCTCCCTCCTTTTACTCTCACTTTGAAGATCACGGTCCCAGTCCGTTGCCCACTGATTCCTCAATGTGTCCTGCCACCTGCCAAGATCCGTGTACACCAACCCCCATCTTTGCTTCTGACAGGAAACCTTTTTGCTTCTCTCCACAGAACCAAGTGAATACCAATCTCCTGAACCGAACTGAGCAGACTTGTACCGGTCTGCAGGACAAACTACAGTACATCACAGCCCAAAACAAAGGACTGCAGACTCAGCTCAGCGAGACCAGACGCAAGCAAGCCGAGGTGGATTGTAAGGTGAGTACCTGCTAAACTCGCCTTTTGGTGGATGGCCATCAGACTTGTCTGATTGAGCACAAGAAACTTTACTCCAAGGGAGGTGAACCTCAGTGTGGGAGAAGTGTGAGCTGTTCAGGGGGAGGTGGAGTAAGTTGCTATCCCCTTGAGGAAATGCTGAGCACTAAGTAAGTAGGTTTCATTGCTTAGCTTTGACATGAAGATATCAGAGTTTCATGTGGCTGAGCTGTGGTATTACTGACCAGTACCCAACACAAGCAGCTCACTGCACAATGGTATGGTCAGGGTGGCATCTCGTATTTGTACAGTGCATTTTCATGTTGTAGGGGATCCTGAGGCAATTGACCAAAGCAACATCAGCACAAGCGTTCTGGGCACCCAGTCACCCGAGTTATTGAGTTGTACGTTTGGTAAATGGTGGGTGTCACTGTTTTGGAAGGGGAGGGGAACGATATGGAGCCAGAGGTTTCGGGAGTGAATTCCAGGGCTTAGCAGCTGAAGGCACAGACACCCACTTTAGAGTGAACAGAGCTACTGAGTCATACAGCACAGAAACAGGCCCCCATCTCATCAATGCCAACCCACCTGTCCTAAACTCAGCTGGTCCCATTTTTCTGTATTTGGCCCTTAGTCCCCTAAACCTGTCCTGTCCATGTACTTTTATAACTGTCTTTCAAATGTTGTAGTTGTACCTGCTTCTCCCACTACTACTTGCAGCTTATCCTAGATACGCACTGCCCTCCATGTGGAATACATTGCCCTCATGTCCCTTTTAAATCTTTTGCGTCTCAAGGTAACCTTCTGCCCTCTAGGTTTGGACTCCCCTAGCTATCTACATTCACCTTATCTACATTTCTCATGGTTTTATAACCTTTTAAAAGGTCACCCTCCCTACTTGTAGTGCCAGTTTCAAGGAGCTATGTACCTATATGTGCGCTCTAATCCCATCTACCTGTACATGGTCTATATGTGCGCTCTAATCCCATCTGCCTGTACATGGTCTATATGTGCGCTCTAATCCCATCTGCCTATACATGGTCTATATGTGCGCTCTAACCCATCTGCCCGTACATGGTCTATATGTGCGCTCTAATCCCATCTGCCTATACATGGTCTATATGTGCGCTCTAACCCATCTGCCTGTACATGGTCTATATGTGTGCTCTAATCCCATCTGCCTGTGCATAGTCTATATGTGTGCTCTAATCCCATTTGCCCGTATGTGGAATATATGTGCTGTCTAATCCCATTTGCCTGTACGTGGTCTATATGTGCTGTCTAATCCCATCTGCCTGTACGTGGTCTACATATGCTCTCTAACCCCTGGTTCATGTCTGTCTGAGTGCCCCCTAACAATTGCTATTGTAACTGCTTCTCCCACCTCTCCTCACAGCGTGTTCCAGGCACTGACCACCCTCTGTATTTTAAAACAAAAACATTTTTAAACTTGGGCCCTTTCATATTAAACCTATGACCCTCGTATTTGACATTTCCACCCTGGACAAAAGACTCCAACTCTCCACTCTATCATGCCTCTCGTTATTTTATGTACTTCGATCAGGTAGCCCCTGAGCCTCTTGCACTTTGTTGAAAAGCATCCAAGTTTGTCCAATCTCTCCTCCTAGATAATAGATTCTAATCCAGGTAACACCTGGTAAACCTCCTCTCCAAAGCCTCCAGGTCCATCCTGTAATTTGGCAAGCAGAGCTGCAACAAAATTATGAATGTGGGCTAAAACGCATAGTTTGGTTAGAGCTAGTCAGCATGGCTTTGTGAGGGGCAGCTCTCCTATTGAGTTCTTTGAGGATGTGACAAAACACATTGATAAAGATAGAGCAGTGACATGGTGTATATGCATTTTAGCAAGGTGTTTGATAGGGTTCCCCATCGTAGGCTCATTCAGAAAGTAAGGAGGCAAGGGATACAGGAAACTTTGGCTGTCTGGAGAGAGAATTATCTAGCGCAGAGGGTGATAGTAGATGGAAGGTGTTCAGCCTAGAGCTCGGTGACCACTGGTGTTCCACAGGGATCTGCTCTGGGACTACTGCTCTTTGTGATTTTTCAAAGTGACTTGGATAAGGAAGTGGAAGGCTGGGTTAGCAATTTTGCCGATGACATGAAGGTTGCTAGAGTTGTGGATAGTGTGGAGGGCTGTTGTAGGTTATAACGGGACATTGACAGGATGCAGAGCTGGGCTGAGAAGTGGCAGATAGAGGTCAACCTGGAAAAGTGTGAAGTCATTCATTTTGGAAGGTCGAATTTACTTCAGTTGTGGGTAAAGTGTTGAAAAGGATTATGAGAGATAGGATTTATAATCATCTAGAGAGGAATAGGTTGATTAGGAATAGTCAATATGGTTTTGTGAAGGGTAGGTTGTGCCTCACAAACCTTATTGAGTTCTTTGAGAAGGTGAGCAAACAGGTGGATGAGGGTAAAGCGGTTGATGTAATGTATCTGGATTTCAGTAAGGCGTTTGATAAGATTCCCCACGGTAGGCTATTTTAGAAAATACGGAGGCATGGAATTGAGGGTGAGTTAGTGGTTTGGCTCTGACATTGGCTAGCTGAAAGACAGAGGGTGGTGGTTGATGGGAAATGTTCATCCTGGAGTCCAGTTACTGGTGGTGTACCACAAAGATCTGTTTTGGGTCCATTGCTGTTTACCACTTTTATAAATGACCTGGATGAGGGTACAGAAGGATGGGATAGGAAATTTGTGGATTGGCACTAAGGTCAGTGGAGTTGTGGATAATGCTGAAGGATGTTGCAGGTTAGAGAGGGACACTGATAAGCTGCAGAGCTGGGCTGAGAGGTAGCAAATTGAAATTAATGAGGGGGCGGCACGGTGGCTCAGTGGTTAGCACTGCTGCCTCACAGCACCAGGGACCCAGGTTCGATTCCAGCCTCGGGTGACTGTGGAGTTTGCACATTCTCCCCGCGTCTGTGTGGGTTTCCTCCGGATGCTCTGGTTTTCTCCCACAGTCCAAAGATGTGCAGGGCAGGTGAATTGGCCATGCTAAATTGCCCGTACTGATATGTGCATAAGTAGGGGAATGGGTCTGGGTGGGTTAATCTTCGGTGGGTCGGTGTGGCCTTGTTGGGCTTAAGGGCCTGTTTCCACACTGTAGGGAATCTAATTTAATCTAAAGTGTGAGGTGATTCACTTTGGAAGGAGTAACAAGAATACAGAGTACTGGGCTAATGGTAAGATTTTTGGTAGTGTGGATGAGCAGAGAGATCTCAGTGTCCATGTGCACAGATCCCTGAAAGTTGCCACCCAGATTGAAAGAATTGTTAAGAAGGCATACGGTGTGTTAGGTTTTATTGGTAGAGGGATTGCGTTTCGGAGCCACGATGTTATGTTGCAGCTGTACAAAACTCTGGTGCGGCCGCACTTGGAGTATTGCGTACAGTTCTGGTCGCTGCGTTATAGGAAGGATGTGGGAGCATTGGAAAGGGTGTAGAAGAGATTTACCAGGATGTTATGGAGGTCTCGTGAGGATTGGCTGAGAGACTTGAGGCTGTTTTCATTAAAGAGAAGAAGGTTAAGAGGTGACTGAATAGAGGCATACAAGGATTCGATAGGGTGGACACTGAGAGCCTTTTTCCTCGGATGGTGATGGCGAGCATGAGGGGACAACAGTAACATGAAGGATAGGTAGGTTAGTTTGGTGTTAGAGTAGGTTAGAAGGCTGTTCTATGTTCAGCCATGTAAAAGGCTGCAGGCTGGCCGAGGATAACAGGGAGTTTTGTTGTAGTCACTCGCCTCACATCCTGGGATAGAAAGATAGTACCCTGCCCAATAAATGTCTCTTGTTACTGCTGGAAAAAGATTTCAGCAAAGGAAAATCTTTACACAAAGCAAATTTACTCTTGGATTTGCTTTGTACTAAAATGAGTCAGAGGTGTTGATAATGGGTGTGAGTCATTAACACTGTTGTGTAGCAAGAAATGTGTGAACATTTAATTTCCCACCTATTCAAGATGGGGTTTCAAATGTACCTCAATCTGTGGCCACCCTCCCAGCTCAGGGTGAGACCATCTACCCAGAGATTCACTGTGCTCACAGAATTCATTGTTTATTGGAACTTCACATTTATATCTCCAGCTAACTTCTGTCATTTCCAAACTTAAATGCTGTTGGCTCCTTTCGATGATAAATGTGTTCAAGAACAAAACCATGGAGATTTGAACTGCATTTTAAGTGGTCTGACCTGAGCTGTTAAACTGATTGGGTTTCAGTTGCAGTTTGAGTCTGAGTTCTGTACTGCTGTGACAATAAGGGAAACATCTTCCTGGAAATAACAGTCTGAAAATTTCAGAATACCCTTAAATGGAAACTAGCTTGCTTGCTTGTCTTGATACAATTCTGCCTGCTATATTGTAATTTCTGCATGTTTCCCAAATTCCCATTGTGACCATATCCCCAGTTGCCATTTGATACCCAATGTGTTGGGCAATGTCCCATGAAAGAATTTTCAAAACTTAATTGACACACAGCCAACATTAGAGCTGAAAATGTGTTGCTGGAAAAGCGCAGCAGGTCAGGCAGCATCCAAGGAGCAGGAGAATCGACTTTTCAGGCATAAGCCCTTCTTCAGGAACACAGCCAACATTAGACTTCTAAAATCAAAATATGAGGCACACGATGTTGTCCCAGTACAAGGGGTAACTTGTGACCTCAGCGAAAGGTCATTCACATCTGCCTTTCCAAAACCTATCGTAGGAAGCAGCGGCTGTGTCCAGAAATAGGATCCGCCATGCTTGGTTCCATATGACAAAGGAGGATATTTGGGATCTGCACTGGACAGGGGACAAAATGATTCACGGGGGCAATAAGGGAAATAAGATCACTCCAATCGGAAAGACTGAACAGGCTGAGATTCTCTCTTGCTTCAGAAGAGGGTGATCA
Organism: Chiloscyllium plagiosum; assembly: GCF_004010195.1. Lineage (NCBI taxonomy): Eukaryota > Metazoa > Chordata > Chondrichthyes > Orectolobiformes > Hemiscylliidae > Chiloscyllium > Chiloscyllium plagiosum. The sequence goes on along the minus strand of NC_057717.1, from coordinate 88,119,082 downwards.
TACCAGTCCTTAAAATTGTGGGACTTGAGATTGTAGGCTTGGAGAAAATGCGTGTGTGCTCAGAACCAGGGTACGTAGAAATATAAGGGCTGGGAGCTGGAGTGAATCATTCAGTCCTTTGAGCCTTTCAATATGATAGCTTCTCCTCAATGCCATATTCCTGTTTCTCCCTGTATCCTTCAATGCTTTTAAAATCCAAACATTGATCTCAATATCTCTTGAATCTATCCATTGACTTGGCATCCACAGTCTTGTGTAAATATTAACAAAGATGATCATGAATAAATCCAACCACTAATTAAGAAGCTTGTTTAACTATATTATGGTGAGAATGGGGAACTTGCTAATAGCAAATGGGGGCTAGTTCAGGGCCCATGAGTGTAGATACACTTAAGGTGAAGCCTGATAACCACATGAGGTGCAGAGCAGTGAGAGGAGATATCCATGGAGCTAGGTTGGTTCAAGTGAAAACTCCAATTGGGTCCAACAGCATGTTTTCTGTACTGCGATTTCTGGATGATAATACTTTTGAACTTCAGGTTATCTTTTGAAGCTATGTCTGCTTTCTGCTTTTATGAACTTCTCATTCGTGTAGTTCGAAATGTGTTTGGGATTCGTGGCTGGCTTCAATTTCATTGTATTACACTGACAGAAACAATTGCCTGAGAAGAACTTTATGGCTGACCTGTTGAAGATAACGGGAGGGTATGTGTTTTCTGCAGTTTACAGCTGCTTATTATGGCCGTTTACATGACGGTGCCCGTGCTCCATGGTCATTGTGTGCAGCCCTGAACAGGTGGTACCCAACCCAGAGCAGGACCTTGTCACAGTTGCCCTTAAGACCTTAACCATTCTTTGCCCAAATTATTCCCTGTCCATCAACTGGGTACCAACCTGTGAGGGCATCTCATGAAGTACTCACTGATATCATGCCTGGTGTTGAATAAGCCCCCCCTGCTCCCCCGGCCCAAACTGAGGTGCTGGCCATGTAGGCTGAAGAATTGATCAACTCGTCAGTAAACTTTGCCACCCTTAGTGTTAACAAATATCTGAGCCTGAACATGGGAAGAGGTCATGCCCATTCAGTGTTGTGTCACATGATAAATGCTGATTACTCCAGGTTTGATTCTGTTTTTGGATTGTGCTGGAGTTAAAAGACACCAAAGCAAATACGTGATGTGGAGGAGCTGGTGTTGGACTGGGGTGGACAAAGTTAAAAACGACTCAACCCCAGGTTATAGTCCAACAGGTTTATTTGGAAGCACTAGCTTTTGGAGTGCTGCCCCTTCAGGTGCTTGTGGAGTGTAAGATCATAAGACACAGAATTTATAGCAAAAGTTTACAGTCCAACAATGAACCTGTTGGACTAGGACCTGAAGCAAATAGTGATTCTTGGTTAGCTGTGGAATCCTAATGCTGTTTGTTAGAGCCTGTGGATCCATCTCTCTCGTTAGTTTGTTTTACTCAAAATATTGACAGTTTGCAACTTGATTACATTGTGCAGTACGTAAGCAACAAGCCAGTTGCTGGTGGAGAAACGATCACGTTTATGACTGTCCGTCACACATGTAAGTGCTTCAGTTCTGTGTTGCAGGTGTTGGAGCCTGTGATCTAGATTGTGATTACATTCACTTTCTGTCAGCATAGGTGCACAACGGTTTCTGCCTCATACTTTTGATCTGTTACATGCTCACATTTGTTGGAAGGCATGGGTTTACTTGGGCTGAATCTTCATGCAAAGCTCCCCATCCCCTCCTCTTTCCCTGCAGTACACCCCGCCACCCCGAAAGCCTCCTTACTATAGATACAAGCCAGAACATTAGATTCTGCATTAAGACTCAAACTCAATGCACTGGAGCAGAGCTTAAAGGTAGACGAAAGGTTTTTCTCTGGTCATTGGGCAATTGTTTGGATCATGACCTGCCACCGTATTCGGATAATAGGCCCATGGTCAGTGAACATTCGGCCTTCATTCAAGGTGCTGTCGCACCCAGGCCGAGTGCCACTCTTGGCAGTATCCCAGCTTTGTCAAAGCAACGTGTTACCTGGACCTCAAGTCGGGATGTAATCACCCACCTTACCCTTCCGTGACACGTCTGGCAAAACTCAAGTTAGACAGCAACTACCATCCCCTGCATTTCAGGAATCCGGATTTTTGTACTGCCAGATGTTCTCCCTATTTTAAAGTTGAATCCTTATGAAACATGATATTCCTATTATCCAGCAATGCCCCATAATCCTCTGAAGATAATGTGTGTAGAATGGTCTGGATGAACAGTTACACGACTACACTCCCACTGCCTCACTGTAAACATGGAATTTCGAAACCGGTGAAGAAAGCTGTGTGTGACTTATCTGTCAAGTCTCACACGGTGAAGAGGAAGATAAGGAAGTTCTG
>NC_057717.1:88114624-88116184 GCF_004010195.1 Chiloscyllium plagiosum | reverse complement strand
ACACACAGTGGGACACACACACACACACACACACACAGGGGGACACTGTGTGTGTGTGTCCCACTGTGTGTGTGTCCCACTGTGTGTGTGTCCCACTGTGTGTGTGTGTGTGTATGACTCTTAAGTTTAGGTCCTGTATGACTGACCCAGTTACTAACGTTAATCCCATAAACACTGGTCGAAGTGAGTTCATTCCAACCTCTTATCTCATTCTTTTATTTGGCTCTTTATTTATTCACAAGATACTGGTGCTACCAGAAAGACCAGCGTTTATTGTCCATCTCCAACTGCCCTTGAGAAATTTGAGGTTGGCTTGGTGTTTACCACAATTTATCAAATTCTACATCACGGAAGGCAGTTAGCCCTTCGTGCTTTTTGAAGAGCTCTCCAGTTAATCCCACCCCCTGTGTACTTATCTCCGATACCTCCAAAACCCCCTCAAAGTATAAACTCCATTCCCTTTTTAAAATAATTGTTTAATTTGCTTGCCCCACCCTATTCAGCAATGCATTCCAGATAAAAAGCAAATTCACATGGTGTAGCTCTGGTGAACTGACCCGTTTAGGCGAGGGGCTTGGCAACTGCACCTTTATGCCGACTGCATCAGTGAATCCTCCAAGCTCAGTTTTCAACCGTGTGATTAGAACACAGTGTATGTAGGATCTGAATACGTTTTCACACACTGGGTTCGAGTAGGAGAGAAGAACTGCTGCCTGATACCCCCCCCCACTCCGAGTTACGAGTTGCTGAAGGTTTTGAGCTCCTGTTGGATGAATGAAAGTTTCGGAAGGAGCAGTTATGATCCATCTAATGCTTTCTGCTCAGAGTGTCAGTGTTTTCAGAAAGTTCAGCAGAATCTTTGCTATAGGCTACCTGTCCAGTACTGGATTGACAGTGAATGGTGTCAGGCCAGGAGTTGAAGTCAGCTGCACCCACTGTTCCTTCATCATAGAATGCCCACAGTGCACAAAGAGGCCATTCAGCCTGTCAAGCCTGTCCTGACACTCTGAACAGGGCTCAACACCCTATCCCCATACCCCCACATTTCCCATGCTGATCTACCAATTCTGCACATCCCGAGAGACTAAGGGTGATTTAACAAGGCCAATCCACCTATCCTGCACATCATTGGGCTGTGGGAGGAAACGGGAATACCTGGCAGAAACCCACCCAGATACAGGGAGAATGTGCAAACTCCAGACAGTCAATCAAGGTTGGAATTGAACCGAGATGCCTGGTGCTGTGAGGCAGCAGTAATAACCACTGAGCCACCGTGTAACCCACGTTTTCAATCCAATGACTGTCATGAGTTTTCAAACCATTCTCATTTTTCCACCTTAAACCACTGTCGAGACAATAATTGTCCCAAGTGCTTTGTCCTCGAATCTCCAAACCTTTTCGACAGCCTCCACTCCCTCAGCTCTCCAGACAGCCAAGGTTCTGCAAGCTCTTATCCTCTAGTGTCCAGACAGTGACGGTCCCACAGCCTCCCGTCCTGAGCTCTCCGGGATATTGGACTTCCTTACATTCCCTGCTTTGTGGGCAGGGAATATAAGGAAC
>NC_057717.1:88111826-88113569 GCF_004010195.1 Chiloscyllium plagiosum | reverse complement strand
CCCCGCTCATCCCTCCCCCTCTCCCCGCTCCTCCCTCCCCCTCTCCCTGCTCCTCCCTCCCCCTGCTCCTCCCTGCTGGCATCACAAGAACTTTGATCAGTTGATCAATTCATTGAGTTGCTGGGGAGAGGTTGTTGGATACATCAGCGTTCGATGTTAGGATATTGATTGTTTGATATTATGGCATGCTAGAGTAGGTGATGGTGGAGTGGTAATATTACTGGAATAGTATGCAAAGGCCCTGCTAATGAAATCCTGTTCTGGAAGCTGGTGAAATCAATCATTTAAAGCCAGCATCATGGCAACCAGGTAGCAATTGTTATTTAAAGCCATCCGGTTGTTTGTCATCCTTCCAGGCCTATCTCGACGTGACTGCAGACTCTTAACTCCCTTGTGAAATGACCAAGGCCCTGCTGTTTTAGGGCAATTAGGGGTGAGCATCAAATGCTGGCCTTGTCCATGTCCCATATAAGACTTCCTTAGAAAAAGGTAGGCCTACGCTTCATCACACGTTCCTAAAATACACCTGAACAGCAATGAACAAATGGTGGATTTTAAATGGGGGTTAGTTTGAACACTAACTGGGCACTTTGACACAAGATGGGTCTGGTGGAGTGAGCAAGATCACACCATCTCCAGCACCCTACAGACCCAACGTATGGATCGAAATAAAACTGAGCAAGGAAGCTTTTGAGAAATGTTAGACTTGTAACTCCAAAGTGAGGTAGACAAGTGGGGGGAGAAAAGTGAACTCGAGGAGCAAAGAGAGTTTGAAAATAAGTTAACATGCAGTCGAAAAATGATCCAAAAGTGTCTCATAAGTGTATGAGCAGCAAACAGGTAATGAGAGAAAGGTCAGAGCTAAATAGGGTTCTATCGTGGAGGTGGAGCATGGCTGATTACTAACTGTGGACTTTGTGTCTGCCTTTAGAAAATAAAGTGTTGCCCATGTCAGTGAAGAAAGTGGTAAGTGATCAAGAAAGAACAAAAGAAGAGATTTTTTGAAGGCTGGCAGTGCTGAAGATGGGGAAGGTCACCCAGTGGAATAGAGCTGATTTCAATTTCCACATTTCAGTTCTGTTCGCATTGTTGAGAACATTTCACAAAGTTGACATGTTAGCAGTTCTTCCTGCTATTAATCGGAAAGACAAAATTGTGCATTCTTATAATCAAAGTTTAAATGTGAAGATTAATTTATTTGTTCACTTTGTTTTCACCAAATTAGACGCTAATTTAGTGAGCTATCAGGCAGTTTTTGCTTGCACAAGTGATCTGGATCCACACACTTGAGAGAATATTGAATTGAATTGAATTAATTTATTGTCATGTGTACCGAGACACAGTGAAGTCTTTCCAATCCTCCCACTTCCTCCAAACCAAAGGTGTAGCCATAGGCACCCGCATGGGCCCCAGCTATGCCTGCTTCTTCGTAGGATATGTGGAACAGTCCATCTTCTGCAGCTGCACTGGCACCACCCCCACCTTTTCCTCCGCTACATCGATGACAGTATTGGCGCCGCCTCGTGCTCCCACGAGGAGGTTGAACAGTTCATCCACTTTACCAACACCTTCCACCCCCGACCTCAAATTCACCTGGACAGTCTCAGATTCCTCCCTCCCCTTCCTAGACCTCTCCATTTCTATCTCGGGCGACCGAATCAACATGGACATTTACTATAAACCGACCGACTCCCACAGCTACCTGGACTACACCTCCTCCCACCCTGCCTTCTGTAAAAACGC
>NC_057717.1:88104970-88111273 GCF_004010195.1 Chiloscyllium plagiosum | reverse complement strand
CCCAACCCTCGAACTCAGCACCACCTTCCTAACCTGCAATCTTCTTCCTGACCTCTCCGTCTCCGCCCCCACCCCCACTCCAGCCTATCACCCTCACCTTAACCTCCTTCCACCTATCGCATTTCCAACGCTCCTCCCCCAAGTCCCTCCTCCCTACCTTTTATCTTCACCTGCTTGGCACACTCTCCTCATTCCTGAAGAAGGGCTCATGCCCGAAACGTCGATTCTCCTGCTCCTTGGATGCTGCCTGACCTGCTGCGCTTTTCCAGCAATGTATGTTATTGTGTAAGCTGTTCTTGTTGCGTAACTGAATAGTTGATTGAAACATACTGAATTAATGCATAAAGAAGGATGAATGGGTGGGCAATCATGGGATGTGGGTGTCACTGGCCAGGCCAGGATTTGTCCAATCCTAATTGAAAAAGGTGGGAGTGAGCTGCCATCTTGAACCACTGATATTCATAGGGTGTAGGTATACCTACACTGTAGTTCGAAGATTTCCAGGATTTTAACTCAGCAACTGCAAAGAAGCAGCAATATAGTTCCGAGTCAGGGTAGAAAGTGGCTTGGTATGGTAACTTACAGTTGGCAGTGCTTTCATGTCAGCTGTCCTTGGCCTTCCTGAAGTCGTTGAAGTTTTGGAAAGGAAGTCTGGCGAGTTGTCTCAATACTTGCCTTCCGTTCTGGTGGATTCTGATTTCTTGCTGGAGCGGTTTGACAGATACTGACTTTCTTTCCCAATGGCTTATGTCCAAGGCTGAGATTTGACTGAAGTATCCCAATTAGGCGAAAGCTGAGCCAACTGTGCCAAACACAATCAAACCCATACCTCAGCACCTCAAGGACAGTGAGTCAGGGCTATCTAAGCTGATGGGTCAGCATTGAGGAATGTTTTTGCATCAGGCACAGGCTGATCACTGTTTTCTCTCTTCTGACCAGATTATAAACAAACTCCGTAACCTCCCCTTAATTTCCTGTCTGCTGTTGGAATCTTGCACATGTTTCTCCCCAGTCCCTTTGTAAAGTCTTTAAACACTATTTCTGCCATATTTCCACCATCCAGTGTATCTGTTATTTCTAAGACAGACCCTGAATCTGTTTTAGACTGCCCCACTATTGGTTCATGGGAATGTGAACTTTGCATAGAGCATTTTGCAATCTGTCAGCCTCAAAGAGGTGGGGAGCAAGGGTCCTTGTAGCTTTAAAGACAATTCAGCATGTTTCTAAAAATGGGCCGATGAGCAGAGTATTGATGATATCCTCTGTGTTTTGTGATATGTTTTCAATGAAAGCTCCTCTAAACAATCCGTGTTCTATGATATTTGTATGGTCACTCCTACTGTATCGTGTGTTGAGGGAAACATGCAATTTGTATCTAGGCTGTTGCATTTTCTGTGTAAGCTTTGTCCCATAAACCAGCAGTGACTGTGGATTGACCATTCCTGGGGAGGAATGAGGATAATTGTATTTGAGAGCCCATTCGACTGGTCTGCTTCATCACCACGCAGTGCCCCTCATTGTGCCTTCCTGTTGGTTCTTGCAGCTTCCAAAGTTTTCACTCTCCGTTCCCTACCTTGGAGTATATGTTCCATCCAGGGATTTCTCTTTCAATAAGCATTTCCTCATTTGAGGTTAGTTTGCCTTCTAACTTAACATCAGGTGGTCTGTTGTGCTCTGAAAGTTGCCTTTTCCAGGCATTCATTACCTTGTCCGTTAGATCATTGTGATGTGTCAGTGTGGAGCCACCCGTTACCTGAAGAATGTTTCACTATGTAAGAGCCATTTGCAGAAACCTGTCTGGATCAGGCAGCGGAATGGTTTCTGTCCACAGTCTTTGCATTGTTCGTGTGAGGGAGTTGAAGGACCATGCAGTACGTCTTTCCTTGTCTTTATTCTTTCAATGTAGGCTGCTTTCTAAAACAAAAGTAAGCTCACAGCAACCCTCACTATGGAGAGAGAAATTGAGTTAACATTTCAAGTCTAATATGATTCTTCATATCCCAAAGAAGTCGCATTGGGCCTGAAGTGATAACCCTGTTCCTTTCTTGACTGATGCAGCTCATCCTGGAAAGTTTCTCTGGCACTTTCTCCTGACTTTGACTGGTTTGTATTTAACACTGGCAGTGCTCCCTGTCTTTATCACTGGAGTAACCTGTGATATTTAACTGCTTACACTAGAACAAGGAGGAGGTTATGGCTGTACGGTTTCGGGAAGCTGATAGTATTGCTGCCATCGCTGAACTTCGCCAGCGTATTGCTGAACTGGAAATCCAGGTACCGTCTCTTGCATCCTTGTGTTGTGTGTGTTCACATCATCTATGCAGCCACATCCTGTATCTTGTTGTCTTGTCCCTGGCATACACCTAACAGTAAACATACATACTCTCCCATTTTGTTCTCACTCTGTATCGGACTTGCGTCAGTCAGTTCTGGTAGTTCTGTCCCACTCGCAGTTGGTCGTCTTTGCTATAATTTCCAGTCACTTTCTGTACGTCTGACCATTTAATCTTTCATCTTTTGCCTTTCTGCTCTGAGTTACAAGAGAAGCACACACTGCAAGATCCCCAGTGAATTTAAAATTGGTAATGTATATGCAGAATATTCGCATTCTCTTTCTCCTCCTCTCCTGTCTAATGATTCCTAACTAACTTCTAAATTCTGTGACCTGTCGTGAGATTTGTGGTTTACTGTCTCTGACCATTTGATTGCTTGCTAGTGTCTGTTATGTACCATTATACAATGCAATGCATGTGTTTTGTTTAATTGATTTTTGGGCGACCAGAATTGTATCTCACAGCAGGCAGTCAGTAAGGCAGGTTCCTGCCTCATACCAGAACATTAGAAGGTCAGCTATGCGATTACTTCAGCCAAATGACTCACTTTTGTCCCCATCAACTAACACAAGCTTCCACTCGGACTAGAGCTTGTATTTGTGAAGCTATTGATAATTTCCAAAGCTGGGAGTTGGTGACTGTGCCAGTCCTACTACCAGCTGGCTCGAGGTGCAGGTAACTCCATCAAAGCAAACGAAGCAGTGATAGAGAAATGAAGAATTGACCATGGAGCTGCTCCTCCATTTCCCTCTCCTGAGCGATGCTTACCAAGCTGTGGTAAACATTGGGTGCATTCTCATGTCTCCAGCACAAGATGCTTATCTTTCAATATACCTGAGGTTGGTGGTTTCATACAATATGGTGTTAACTTTGAACTTCACTGATGTCACCTTTTGGACTGTGCAAGCTGCTTGCTCTCCCCCGTTACTGTTTTAATTTCTACTGAAACTGCTATCATCACTGTTTGCTTCAAAATCATCCCACAAGCCCAAACAATCATCCCCATCTCCAATTTCCCATTCCTCTCCAATACCAGTGACAGGGTCAAGGGAGGTGATGTTGAAGAAACAGGGTCATCGATATACGTGTGCTGACCAATACTGCTCTTTTAGATTGTCACTAAGGGCAGTATATCAATGAGCAATAAAAATGGTACACCATATTCCAACCGCAGCATGACCCATTTTGAGAATTCAGCTGACAAGCTGCAGTTTAAAAATTGAGAAATCTTATTCATGAGTTGCAGAGAAAATTAAAATCCAAGCAGAATACTGCAAATACTGAATATCTGAAAGAAAGCACAGAGGCCTGCAGAAACTCAGCAGGTCTGGTGGGGAGAGAAATGGAACTAACATTTAATTTCTGCTATGACTCCCCTTTGTAACCCAAAGAAGTGAAATGGTAACTCTTCCTCTCGACAATACACCTGGGCCTGCAGAGTTTCTCCAGAACTTTGTTTTGATCACAGAAGAAATTACTTGGGTTTTCAAGAGAGGCTCTGTGGAGCACATGTGAAATATCCACAGGTAGAGCAGAAAAGATTTTGTGTATTGAGTCTTCCATATTCTGGTGAGACTTTGCATCCAAAAATCTTTGGACATCTCCTGTCCCCTTTCAGTGTTTCATTTGAGAATTTGGGTGATGTCTGACTCATGAGAGCTGATGAGTCACTTGCTGCATTCCTGTGTTTAGTATGTAGTTCAGTTTTTAACCACACATTGTATGCACTGTGGGACTAGGAAAACGAGCCTCACTCATTCCACTGCTCTCTTAAACTATCGGCTAAGACTGAGATCATAGAATTTCGAATGAATAAGCTGCGCAGTCATTTCAAAAATATTGCAAAAGATTTGAAAACTCGTTCTGAGTGTTAGTAAATATAGATTATGCTAAATGTGCCTGACAAAGCTTAACAATGCACACCAACAGCTTGTCTGTACAATGACTTTCAGATCTGAAGGTTAGAATTGAGAGCGATCAAGAGCCCTTTAATTCCCCACTTGGTATTTGTCCTGAGCTCAGGGGTAACTGAGTCCACGTGACTTCACTTTAAGAATGAAGGGAGGGATTTGCATGAACATAAGGCTTTAGTACCTCAGTATCAGGGGGAAAGTGGGTCCTGAGCCAGCCAGCCCACACTAGCACTGAAATCTGCTCAGCAGTATTACCACAGGCAGCTTCCTGATTGAATGGCTGGCAAGTCCTCCCACACCTACTGTCAGAGAAGGCTTCCTTACTCAGGGCTATCACAGGCAGAGAGGGGTTGGGGGTGTGTGCTGTCTTCTGTGGTGAGTGAGACCTGTCTTGCTAAGAAAGCACCCCCTCAGTGAGCCGTCAACCCACTGTTTGCACAATGCCAGCTGCACTGTAAGGTAGGCTCTCTGTAATGGTGTAAAACCTCTGCCTGCCTCCTGGGCATGGGCTGCGCCTCGGCATCCAGCCCAAATGATGGGACTGGCAAAGTCCTGGCCACTGGGGTCCTACACAATCCGGGAACCTTCCAAAGTACTGCCATTCCCGTGAAATAATTATAGTCGCCATTATAATGTTGGAAATCTAGCAGCCAGTTTTCACACAGCAAGCTCCCACACTAAGCTGGAAGGTGATTAACCAAATCATCTGCTTTATTAAAGTTATTAATTGATAAATATTGACCTGGACAGCAGGAGAGCTCTCCTGCCTCCTGTTTGAATAGTGTGATTGGGGTTGTTTGACAGGTTAGGCATGGCCTGAATTTAACATTCTATCTTTGAGACTATTCTCCCTCCAAGCTGCACTGGAGGGCCAGTGTGGAGTTTGTACCCACACCTCTGGAATGGGGATTAAATCCTGAATTTCTTTGATTTCAGAGTATTGATGTGTACATTGTGGCTGATGGTTAACCCAACACTGAAACAGACCTGTGACTGTTAAATTTCTGCAGCTCCTATTGGTTCACTGCAGTGGGGAAATTATGTTTGTAATAAACTGCAAGTGAAAAGGGACGAAGAAGATGTTGCTCTGAAATTACTGCTCTGTTTTCTTCCTCATCCCTGGAATCCAATACCAAACTAATCCGTTTACTTCAGTTTGGGGAGCTCGTAGTCTCAAATTGAGCTGCTGGATTTTTGAGTGTGAGGGAAATATTGAAATCAGTGTTACTAGGGAGGCATTGAATCAGAGCTTGCAAATTGGGCCCATGTCAGTGATTTGAGTGCAGATGATAATCAGAGGTACTGAATTCAGTCACTCACCACAGACTGAGAGGTGGTTGGTGTTGTGTGGTAGGGGAGAGGTAATCTCCAGTCACGCAAGCATAAAAGACCACGCTAGGTAGTGTTATGAGTACTGGCTTGTGATCAGCTGGTAATCATGTCAATGCTCTAAGTAGGGGTAGGCAGTTTAGTCCCTTGAAGCTATTCCATGGTTCTGTGGGTCTCACTTAGTAACCAGCAGGTGGGAATGGAATGTGACAGCCCTGTGTGATCCCCATGGGGCTGACTGACTGCCTCTCCCAGCAGGACGGGTGGGTCTAGCGATCAGCATGTGGACTTCAGGCTGTTGAAGGATTGAGGGGTTTTAAATAATTATTACAGTATTGTCCATCAGGGATGAGAAGCGTGTGTTTGGCAGACTTTGCCCTGGCCAGGTTCTGTATTCTTATACCGTGTGTGTGTGTGACTGCCTGATGAAATTTTGCCTCAGGGCAGGCACTGCACCAGGGGAACCTCTTTGTGGGATTGGTGATGGTCAGTTTTTTCATGTCCATTGGTATTTCCCATCGACATGAGGAAGAACCTTCCTCCGTCACCCTGTATATCTCTCTCACTCTGTCTCCCCTCCCACTATTCCTCCTCCCTCTCTCCTCCTTCTCCCACTCTCCCCTCCCCACTGTCCCCAGCACCCTCCCCACTGTCCCCAGCATCCCCCCCCACTGTCCCCAACACCTGCCCCCCACTGTCCCCAACACCTGCCCCCCACTGTCCCCAAC
>NC_057717.1:88095213-88104493 GCF_004010195.1 Chiloscyllium plagiosum | reverse complement strand
ACAACCCGCCCCCCCTTCCCAAAACATGGGTCTGGGTGGGTTGCACTTCGGCAGGTCGGTGTGGACTTGTTGGGCCGAAGGGCCTGTTTCCATACTGTAAATAATCTAATCTAATCTAATCTAACAACCTGTACGTTTGCCTTTGAACCACTTACCACCCCAACTTGGAAATATTTCACTGTTCCTTCAGTGTCTCTCGGCCAGAACCTTGGAACTCTCTCCGTAATGGTATTGTGCTTTACCTACAGCGCACAGTTGCTGCGGTTCAAGAAGCCAGTTCCCCAACTCCTCCTCAGGGAAAGGCCCAGCAATGATGGCCGTATTCTCCGAGTTTATGAAAGTGGTTACCTCCTAACTCCCCTCTGAAATGGCCATGGCAAGTCATTTGGCCCAAAGACAATTTGGGATGGCCAATAAACATTGGTCTTGCCAATGATTCCTATGTCCCAAGAAAGAATTTTTTTAAAAAGTGGCATTTAGTCGAACCGAATCCCAAACTGGGGAGGTTAAATCAGTTGGACAGACTGTGAACCCAAGTGTTAACAGTGCCCAAAATATTTATGGTCAAGAAACCTTTTCACAAATTTCTTGTCTGTTTTGTGCTTCTAAGAGAGAAGAGGGTCGGATCCAAGGCCAACTGAACAACTCTGACTCCAATCAGATCATTCGGGAGCTGAAGGACCAGATCACAGAGTTAAAAACAGAGGTAATGTAAATAATTGTGTCAGGCTTTTGTGAATACCTGCCCTGATCAGTTAGTGCTGTGAAGAAGGTGTTTCTGCTTTGGGTGCACTGTGGGAATTGCCCAGGTGAGTCACAGGTCAAGTTCCTGTTAAACTTCATTCCAATTGCTGAAGTAACATTTTCCCATGATTCAGTGTCAGGCAGAGTGATAGAATGGCAATGTATTTTTTTCCATTTTGCAGATGTTTTTCGGTGTATTCAGAAGTGCTAGCCAAATACAACACCTATAGAAAATGGGATTATCAGCGAAAAATTACCATTTTCACTTTGTGCGATATTCTACCTGAACCTGTGAAAATGACTAAAACTGTCCTACACCACCATCATCTAGTTTCACTGCTGTGTCAGTTTCTTAAACTTAATTTTTTTTTGACATGGAGCCCTATCTGAAAGCTGCCTGTGCCACAGGGGAAGTGAGCAACCTTCCTGAACCGGTGAAGCCTTGCAGGTTTGGCCAGATAGGACAGTCATTTTTCAGGTGAGGCCTGATTCGGTCAAATTGAATCTTGAAGCAGCTTGAGTAATTGTAAAGTAAAACACCAAGTTAAAGTGATCTAAGCCGTTTTCAGTTGTTTGTGAAGGTGGTATGAGCTCGGGAGTGTATGTGACCATGCAGAGGGAGCTTTCCTCTGTAACAGCTACCGAACCTATCCAACAAATACAGGGAACCTGACACGTGGATCCATCTGGGTGCGCCATCTCTTTAAACCATTTAGGCCCAATTCACCCAGAAATGTGAGAGTTTGTTTAACCGGAGATCTTCAGGCTGATATCTGGTTGGAAAACCATGGTGTAAGTAACTCTTTGCACAAACTAATTCTCTATGGTTGCATTTTTTTCTCCTTGTTTGCATTTTGAGGTTGCAATATTAATCTAGAAAAGTATCACTTCAGTAATAACCAGTCAATTGAAATGTCTCTGCATGGTGAAGTGGGTTTTGGACTGAATACGTTTCACACCATATCGAGTGATGCAGCTTTAGATTTCAAATTCATCGATCCCTAGTTTGAATTCCTATCTAGATTCTCCGTGACTGGTTTTCCTCCCAGAACATCAAACTCGTGACTTTTGTCTTGAGTCAGTAGTGCAAGGGAGGCAAGCTTTATCCTGATTGAATCTGTGTCCCCTGTGCTTTCCTTACCTAGGTCCAAAGCGATGGAAGATTCCGGAAAAAAGTGCAATGAAATGTGTTCACTTGGTCCTGTCAGCAAGGAATCAGACATTTCAGGGACTGTTGGAGAAATCAGGGATATAATTGTACACCGCACTACACTGCCATTTTAGCTGTCCGTTACCATGTGATGGTCTGCATAGCACTGTTTGTTTTCAGAGAGGTGTTCTGCCCTTCCCTTTTTCAATAAAAGCTGAAATTCTCAGGTGGGGAGTGTTAGGTACTCTGTATGAGGAGTAGCTCCAATCAGGAGTAACATGGCCACATTGGAAGGAGGTGACCTGTTTGAATGTTTTTCTGCATTCCCATGATGGTTCTTACATGGTGGTGTTTAGGCCAAGTCACCAACTTTTAAAGGCAGTTTTCAACAAACGAAACAATTTGACGCAGACATCAAGGCGTAACATAATGAAACCTGTGGAGAGGCATTGGGTTAGTGATATTATCACTAGTCTATCAACTCAGAAACCCAGGTCATTTTCTGGGACCCAAGTTTGAATCCCACCGTGACTAATGGTAAAGTTTGAAGTTAAAACAGAGTCTAGATTGTTGGGAAAAATTCATGCAGTTCACGAGCATTCTTTACAGAAGCAATCTGCTGTCCTTACCTGGTCTGCCCGACATGTGACTCCTGACCCAAAGCAATTTAGTTGACCCTTAAGACTGCCCTCTTGGCAATTGGTGATGAGTACTAAATGTTGGCCTAGCAATGACACTCACATCACCTGAATGAATAATTTAAAAAAAAAACACCCATTCCCTTTCTCCAAATGCATTCTCACTGAATTTCCCTCCAAGAGATGCATTTAGATGGATAAGTATGCCACATCAGGTTTAGACCACTGCCTCAATACACATGAGTCCTCAAGAAAGTTTCTGATCAATTATCCTCCAAACATGCACATTGTAAATAACCTGTATAGTTCCCCTTAACTTTTGTCCTTGTGAGCATGTATCAAAACAAGCTCAACTTTGACGTAAATCTCTTTAAAATTGATCAGAAACTTTCGGAATTAAACCTAGTATTTCATATTTTGATCACTTACAGTGGCGTGTCCAGTAACTGCCAGGATGGGCTTGCCCATCAGCAGACAATCCCAGGTTTGGCTGTATTAGTGTTTAGTTTCTGCTTTCCTCTGTCCTCGGTCCAGGCGTTTTTGCTGTTCCCCGAATTCTTATAGCAACAGTGTTTCTCACCAAGCTACCACATCTAATCCCCCAGCCAGATCTGTTTGTGAGCTAATTTATCATCATCTCTTCCTTGTCCCCCATCGACCCACTTCCAGCCTCCTCATCTTCTCAGGAACAGATGAACACTATTCCATTGAAGTGCCCTATATTCAGGGTAATGACAAAAAAAGTGTCATAGTCAAAATTAACTACTGATAAGGATCTAGAGTTTAAAAAAAATGCTGTGCTGTCCTCTCCTGATTGTTTTGCTCTCCGTGTTCTTTAAGTCATCAACGTGCCCTCTAGGCTCACTGACCGTGTAAATGGAATGAAGGAGTGTTGAGTTCTGAGACCAAGGTCTGCACCAACAACATGTTTGTCTGGAACTGTTGTACCTGACGATGACGCATTTGAGATGTGAATAACAGTGGTGTGTGGTGCAGTCTCAGCAGTCAGCACTGTCTGTTGCTGTCATGACAATTTCAAATCACTTTTTTCACAGGGCACCAAGTAACAGTAACTAACAGAAATTGCTGGAAAAGCTTTGCAGGTCTGGCAGCATCTGTGGAGAGAAATCAGAGTTAACGCTTCCAGTCAAGCGATCCATCCTTGGAACGGATGGTAGCAGGGGAAATGTCAGTTTAGGATGGGGGGGGAGGGGGTGAAGGAGTAAACGATAGGTAGGGATAGAGAGAGAAGAGCAGTTAAGCAAAGGAGTGGGTAATGATCTGGCTAGGAGGGTGAATAGCTATTCATGGGGGACTGTAATCTTTTAACTCAAGTAATAGTAACTAGTATTTTTTCCTTCAGAGTCACAGTCACAAACTACCTACAAAGTAGGTCACTGGCTTTCCACAATGACTGGCTCAGCCAGCTCATGTAGTTTTCGATGATATGACCAGTAAAAGCTTTGCTTACACATCAATCAGGATTGAATTGTATTCTGTAATGAAAATGTCTGATAGTATTTTATAAAAAGACAAAACAGTATTGGATAGGAAGTATCAATTGGTCAACATTTCTCCTACAAAGGGAACTCATGTTGTGCACTTATCTTCTAAGTGTTTCTTTGATATTACCATAAGTAGACTTCATAAAGATAAAAGGGCTTATGCCCGTAACATCGATTCTCCTGCTCCTCGGATGCTGCCTGGCCTGCTCTGTTTTTCCAGCACCACATTTTTCAACTCTGGTCTCCAGCATCTGCAGTCCTCACTTTCTCCTTCATAAAGATAAAACCCAGCGTAGGGGCCAGTGAGAAGAAAGGTTGTGACTCTGAAGTTTATTGAACACGGAATGCTTTCTCACATGGAATGCTTGACACAGTAACAGCATTAAAGTTGTGATTTAAATGAAGCTCAGTGAGGACAGAGAGGGATGGAATTAGATTGCCGAGCTCTGATTTGACATGATGAAGCAAATGGCCTCCTTTTACACTGCAGTTTCAATCTTGTCTTCACCCAAGTTATAACACTGAGCAGGGATCTTCACAGTCAGTACCCCTTAAACCCCTTTAGCTCGGTACATTTGATCATGTTAAACACTCCAACTTTTAAGTATTACAAACTTGCTATTTCAGTGAGGATGCTGAAAATGTGTTGCTGGAATTGCAGTCCTCACTTTCTCCTAGAAGATTTCAGTGAGGATGCCTCACTGAGTCCCAGCGGGTACTCTGCATGTCTCAGGGGGAAATTACAAGTCACTTAGTTGGAATCAGCAGTTCTTCAGCACTTTGACGGCAATGATTTAACTATGGGAATCAGTCTAGCTGCAGGACTGACCATCCAAACATCCATGTGTGTAGCCATTTATGCATCAAATAAATAAAACATTTACCACAAACTTGCAGTTAGCTCAAAAGTAGCAGGAAGTAATAATGAATTGACATGTCAGGGGAAGGGTTCATCTCTGTGCTTGCCTGTCACCTGGGCACCTATCATTCTTATGTGAGCTTTGGCTGTGGGTACTGGCTACCATCTGATGATAGTGGATGTCAGACTTCTTCACAGTTAGCACGTCTTGAGAAGATTTGTAGCTCAGGTTGAGGTTCTGGATGTAGGTTTGCTTGCTGAGCTGGAAGGTTCATTTTCAGATGTTTCGTTACCCGACTAGGTAACATCTTCTGTGAGCCTCCGGACAAAGCACTGCTGCTGCTTCCTGCTTTCTATTTATATGTTTGGGTTTCCTTGGGTTGGGGATGTCATTTCCTATGGTGATGTTGTTTTAAGTTCTTTTTCTCAGGGGGTGGTAGATGGGGTCCAAGTCGATGTGTTTGTTGATAGAGTTCCGGTTGGAATGCCATGCTTCTCGGAATCCTCGTGCATGTCTCTGTTTGGCTTGTCCTAGGATGGATGTGTTGTCCCAGTCGAAGTGATGTCCTTCCTCATCTATATGTGAGGATACTAGTGAGACAGGATCATGGTCATGTTTCCTGGTGGCTAGTTTTCTGCCTGTTTGTCCAATGTAGTGTGTGTTACAGTTCTTGCAGGGTATTTTGTAAATGACATTAGTTTTGCTTGTTGGTCTGTATCAGGTCTTTCAGGTTCATTAGCTGCTGTTTTAGTGTGTTGGTGGGTTTGTGGGCTACCATGATGCCAAGGGGTCTGAGTAGTCTGGCAGTCATTTCCGAGATGTCTGTAATGTAGAGGGGAGTGGCTAGGGTTTCTGGACGTGTTTTAGAACATAGAAGAGTACAGCACAGAACAGGCCCTTTGGCCCACGATGTTGTGCTGAGATTTAATCCTAATGTAAAATATAGTAACTTAATCTACGCACCCCTCAACTCACTGCTATCTATGTGCATGTCCAGCAGTCACTTAAATGTCCCCAATGACTCTGCTTTCACCACCACCGCTGGCAAGGCATTCCATGCATTCACAACTCTCTGCATAAAGAACCTACCTCTGACGTCTCCTTTATACCTATAGTAGGGTGACTAGAAATGGACACAATATGCCAAGTGTGGTCTCATCAGGGACTTGTAGAGCTGCAGCAAAACCTCGCGGCCCTTAAACTAGAGCTCCCTGTTAATGAAAGCCAAAACACCATATACTTTCTTAACAACCCTATCCACTTGGGTGGCAACTTGAGGGATCTATGTACTTGCACACCCAGATCCCTCTGTTCCTCCACACTGCCAAGAATCCTGTCTTTAATCCTATATTCAGCATTCGAGTTCGACCTTCCAAAATGCATCACTTCACATTTATCCAGGTTGAACTCCATCTGCCATTTCTCAGCCCAGCTCTGCATTCTGTCTAAGTCACGCTGCAGTCTGCAGTAGCCCTCTACACTATCAACAACACCTCCAACCTTTGTGTCATCTACAAATTACTAACCCCCCCCTGGTGTTTTGTCTGCTTCACAGTGCTGGGAACCAGCCAGTGTTCATGCTGGCTCTCTGACTAAGGTTATAACAGTGACAGAAAGTGACAGTTTCTGATTAATCCATCCCTCACTAGGAAAGGCATCAAGGACTGTCCCAGCATCGCTATAGCAAGTCTCAGCTGACTCCACCCACAGCAGGATGTTGTTGAGCTGGCCAGCTCTGTTATCAGCCTGATCATTGCACAGCTGAACAGTCAGTAACACCTTCTGGCTATAATCTTAAGGAGGTTCATACTATCCTCCTGTGCCACGGAGTTGTGCAAGGTCACTGAACCAGTGAAGTCTGTTTGACCCACTGTACTTATCCCAGCACTGTAAAAGTGTGACCCATTCTTCCAGCTTTTCAAACACCCAGCCTTGGCACTTACCAAAACAATCGGTGTCCAATTAATTATTTAGGAAATGTCATCAATCACTATAGCAGTGTAGGCAAGTGCAGCAGCTAATTCACACGTAGGAAGATCCCACAAAGCAAAGAGATGATTACATTCCCAACACTGGAAACAGGCCATTTGGCCCAACAAGTCCACACCGACCCCCAGAAGACCAACCCACCCAGACCCATTACCCTACCCTAGATTTACCCCTGACGAATGCACCTAACACTACAGGTAATTTAGCATGGCCATTTCATCTAATCTGCACATCTTTGGACTGTGGGAGGAAACTGGAGCACCCGGAGGGAACCCACGCAGACACGGGAGGAACGTGCAAACTCCACACAGACAGTTGCTTGAGGCGGGAATCGAACCAGGGACCCTGGTGTGGTGAGGCAGCAGTGCTAACCACTGAGCCACCGTGCCACCTGGAAGTGTCTGAATAATCCAGTTTAGTAGTTGTGGTCTAGGTGTTAAATTGATCAGTTGCACTAGGAGAACTCCCTGCTCTCTCAATATGATCTTGCTGACACCAAACAAAAACCACCTGGACTCGATAAATCTCTGCGACGTGATAGCACTGTCATATAATCTGAACAAACATTTAATACTTATTTTCATGTTCTCAAGGAGATGCTGTGGTACAATCTACTGCTTCAAGGTTGCCTTGTCAGTGTTCAGTGCTGCTCTGAGACACTAGTAAACCACAGACATTTAGTACAAAACTCCCTCTTGGTGGTATCATGGAGTTTATTTTCTTGCTGGCTTTCAGGGTGTGACAGACTGACAGTGGAAACCCCTAATTTATTGTCCATTTCTGGTTACCTTAAGAGGGTAGTGTTGAGTCTGGTTAAAACTGAGTGACTTGCCAGGCTACTGAACAGAGCATGAGAGCTTGGAGTCGGTAATTCAGTCCCTCGACCATGTCTGTCTGCCATTTTACACCTGCAATCAGTAGGCTGGAAGAACACATCAAACCAGGCGGCATCAGGGAGTGGAGAAGTCAACCGTTTGCATGTAACTCTCTTCGGGACACAGTTACACCCAAACCGTTGACTTCTCCACTTCCTGAAGCTGCCTGCCTTGCTGTGTTCCCCCAACCTCCTGCCTGTCCCTCCTGATGCTGCCTGGCTTGCTGTGTTCCCCCAGCCTCCTGCCTGCGCTGCCTGGCTTGCTGTGTTCCCCCAGCCTCCTGCCTGCGCTGCCTGGCTTGCTGTGTTCCCCCAGCCTCCTGCCTGCGCTGCCTGGCTTGCTGTGTTCCCCCAGCCTCCTGCCTGCGCTGCCTGGCTTGCTGTGTTCCCCCAGCCTCCTGCCTGCGCTGCCTGGCTTGCTGTGTTCCCCCAGCCTCCTGCCTGCGCTGCCTGGCTTGCTGTGTTCCCCCAGCCTCCTGCCTGCGCTGCCTGGCTTGCTGTGTTCCCCCAGCCTCCTGCCTGCGCTGCCTGGCTTGCTGTGTTCCCCCAGCCTCCTGCCTGCGCTGCCTGGCTTGCTGTGTTCCCCCAGCCTCCTGCCTGCGCTGCCTGGCTTGCTGTGTTCCCCCAGCCTCCTGCCTGCGCTGCCTGGCTTGCTGTGTTCCCCCAGCCTCCTGCCTGCGCTGCCTGGCTTGCTGTGTTCCCCCAGCCTCCTGCCTGCGCTGCCTGGCTTGCTGTGTTCCCCCAGCCTCCTGCCTGCGCTGCCTGGCTTGCTGTGTTCCCCCAGCCTCCTGCCTGCGCTGCCTGGCTTGCTGTGTTCCCCCAGCCTCCTGCCTGTCCCTCCTGATGCTGCCTGCCTTGATGTGTTCCCCCAGCCTCCTGCCTGTCCCTCCTGATGCTGCCTGCCTTGATGTGTTCCCCCAGCCTCCTGCCTGTCCCTCCTGATGCTGCCTGCCTTGATGTGTTCCCCCAGCCTCCTGCCTGTCCCTCCTGATGCTGCCTGCCTTGATGTGTTCCCCCAGCCTCCTGCCTGTCCCTCCTGATGCTGCCTGCCTTGATGTGTTCCCCCAGCCTCCTGCCTGTCCCTCCTGATGCTGCCTGCCTTGCTGTGATCCCCCAGCCTCCTGCCTGTCCCTCCTGATGCTGCCTGCCTTGCTGTGATCCCCCAGCCTCCTGCCTGTCCCTCCTGATGCTGCCTGCCTTGCTGTGTCCCCCCAGCCTCCTGCCTGTCCCTCCTGATGCTGCCTGCCTTGCTGTGTCCCCCCAGCCTCCTGCCTGTCCCTCCTGATGCTGCCTGCCTTGCTGTGTCCCCCCAGCCTCCTGCCTGTCCCTCCTGATGCTGCCTGCCTTGCTGTGTCCCCCCAGCCTCCTGCCTGTCCCTCCTGATGCTGCCTGCCTTGCTGTGTCCCCCCAGCCTCCTGCCTGTCCCTCCTGATGCTGCCTGCCTTGCTGTGTCCCCCCAGCCTCCTGCCTGTCCCTCCTGATGCTGCCTGCCTTGCTGTGTTCCCCCAACCTCCTGCCTG
>NC_057717.1:88056302-88095083 GCF_004010195.1 Chiloscyllium plagiosum | reverse complement strand
CCAGCCTCCTGCCTGTCCCTCCTGGTGCTGCCTGCCTTGCTGTGTCCTCCCAGCCTCCTGCCTGTCCCTCCTGATGATGCCTGCCTCGCTGTGTTCCCCCAGCCTCCTGCCTGTCCTTCCTGATGCTGCCTGCCTTGCTGTGTTCCCCCAGCCTCCTGCCTGTCCCTCCTGATGCTGCCTGCCTTGCTGTGTCCTTCCAGCCTCCTGCCTGTCCCTCCTGATGCTGCCTGCCTTGCTGTGTCCTTCCAGCCTCCTACCTGTCTCCCTTGAGTTCCAGCATCTGCAGTTTGTTTTTTGTCTCATTTACCATGAACAAGCAGGAAAGCGGTTTGGATTTTACTGACAATTTTGGTAGGTTCAGCAGGGCCAGTTTTATATTCTCCCTGGTCCCAGCCAAAAGCATCTTCATCAAATTCCATTCTCGATTTGAATTTAATGTGTCTCTCTCGAATCCGGCACTGTACTTGATGCACAAGGTACTGCATGTTGCCCTCCCACACTGTCGATACCACACATGGGTGAACTCTACACAAACTGCACAGTCCCATGCTGCTTCAACAGGCAATGAAATATATTGTGAACAACAACAACAGAGCTATGGTAACACCAACACAGGTAGCTTCCTTTCAAACCATTTGAATTGGTAATTTTGAAAGTAAATTGACCCGCCTCCATTTAGCATGGAGAAATTACCATAAATCAGAGTTTCCAGGGGGGAAGAATGGAACTTCAGTTTTGTAGAGCCTTCTGTGAGATCCAGGTGTTTAAAAACACGTTTGGTGGTGGTGAAGTATATTTGAAGAGTAGTGGGTGTTGCAGCTCAGAGGAGGCAGCCACCAAACAGGCTTGCAGCAAATGAGTCGACCATCTGGTGTCTCTGGTGTTGATTTGGGGTTTGAGGATAGAATATTGACCAAGATACAGCTTATAGTCTTGTGCTCCTCCTGAAATCATGCCTTATTTACCACCCTCTCTTCCTTCAGAGGATCCCCGCAGTGGGGAAACCGGCCATTTAGCCCAACAAGTCCACACCGACCCTCCAAAGAATAACCCACCCAGACCCATTCCCCTACCCTACTGCTGTACATTTACCCCAGACTAATGTAGCTAACCTACACATCCCAGAACACTGGGCAATTTAGCATAGCCAATTCACCTAACCTGCACATCTTTGAACTGTGGGAGGAAACCCACGCACACTCTGGGAGAATGTGCAAACTCCACATAGACAGTCGCCTGAGGCTGGAATCAAACCCGGGTCCCTCGCACTGTGAGCCACTGTGTCGCCCATATCATGGGTTTTTCTTCTGCCTCCAACCGAGGAGCCTATGGGCCCTCGATTTGATATCTCATCAGCGAGTCAGTGCATCTGACCCCGCAATGCTCCAGAAATACTGAAATGTTTGTTGAGGTTATGTGCTGTACTCTGGAGTGAGGCTATAACCTTTTGAGTCAGGCAACTAAGTTACCCACTGAAACATGCTGTTAAATTCTTGCAACTTTCCATCGTGCACTCAGTGCTGTATGTAGGGTTTTTTTCCCTAACAACTACAGATCGACAGGGGAAGAGAAGGTTTTGCCCTGAAACTACCTGTCTGCTCTCTCCCCCTCCTAGAAATGCAAAGCTGGACCAATCCATTTACTGTTCTCCGTTTGGAAGCTCGAGATCCCAGCCCTGGGAGCTGCTGGGACCGTGGGTCCAAATCAATGTTAACAGGGAGGCATTGAATCAGAGCTTGCAAAGTGCACCCAGCTAAGTGATTGAAGTTCAGCTGATAACCAGAGGTACATAGTTTAGTCACTCACTGAGGGGGAGGGGTATCAAGTCACGCAAGCATGACAGACCAAGCTAGGTGGTGTTCAGAGTGTAATGATGTGTACTCATCTGGTAGTAATGGAATACTCCAGAATACCGACGACAATTATTGGGGTACTTTGTATTAAACAGTGGCAAAACCAACAAGAGAGAACTCTTTAGCAAAGATTCAGTAAGCATTGGTTTTCCTTGCCCTCTGTTTTACTCCCAGATGTTTGTACTTCTGGAGAGCTTGTCATTTGTTTGCTGGTCACCAGGAAAGGTGCGCATGTTGAAACTTGGTGCTTTTTTTTTTAATAAAGCAACTTCTCCATTTTTAAACGTCTCCATCTTTTTTCCAATCTCTCCATGGCCATGTCCTCCCTCCCTCCCCTGTGAAATTCAATTCAGCCCTAAAACCCTCTGAGGTTTCTCTACTCCTAGTTGTGACCTTGTTGAACAACCCTGATTTTAATCGCTGCATCATCGGTGGGTAGGCCTTAAGTTGCCAAGGCTGTGAACTTTGCAATTCCCTTGCCGATATAGCTCTGACATTCTACCATCATTTCATCGTGAGAGTCATTTAAGGCACGTAAAGAACCATTGAGCCGATGCAGCTGTAAGTGGTCAAGATACAAACCTATTTCTTTACCATGCTTTTGGTCATGTGTCTCACTGTTCACATTTTCTGTTCTGTAAAACAGCTGAGAGAATTCTGTCAAGTTAACAGCAGTTCTGTGTTGTTGTTTTCCAGGTAAACTTTGTTTTGCTCCAAGGTTTCTATTCCCCCAAAAGTTACTGGTGTGTAAAAGGCAAATTTCAATGAGTAAAAAGTCCTAACTCAAATTCGAAAGCGTTACATCAAATTTTCACTATTTTAATAGAGTTTGTATAAGATGCTTCTGTCAATAAAAGCTGTGTGGAAGGGGCTAGTTCAGTTCCTGTTCCATCAGGGATTTATTATTTCTTCTTGGGCTGTGACTGTACTAGCAGAGCAATCAGTTGCTGCAGAGTCCTGATTACAGCAAGGTGTTGTTGAGCAGCCCTCTTGAACCACTGCAATCCATCACTGGGTGGCTCAGTAGTTAGCACTGCTGCCTCGCAGCGCCAGGGACTGGGGTTTGATCCCACCCTTGGGCGACTGTCTGTGTGGAGTTTGTGCGTTCTCCCCGTGGTTTCCTTCGGGTGCTCCTGTTTCCTCCCACAATCCAAAGATTGTGTAGGTTAGCTGGATTGACCATGCTAAATTATCCCATCGTGTCCAGGAATGTGCAGGCCAGGTGGATTGGCCATGGCAAATGCAGGATTACACAGATAGGGTTAGGGAGGTGGATCTGGATGGGCTACTCTTCGGAGGGTTGATGTGGGTACAGTGGGCCGAATGGCCTGTCTTCCATACTGTTGGGATTCTGACCATCTGTCGGTGCACCCACAGTGGTGTTAGGAAGTTTGTTCTAGCATTCTGGAACAGCAATATACTCCTGAGTCAGGATGGGTAGGACTTTGAGGGAAACTCAGGTGGTGGTGTTGCTATGTGTCTTCCCTCCTGGTCTTTCTAGGTGGTAGCTATCATGGCTTTGGAAGGTGCTGTGGGTAAAAGCTTAGCGATGTGTTGGTGTGTATCTTGTGAAATGCTGCTACTGCATGGGGGTGGTGGAGGGAGTGAACATATAAGATGGTGGATGGCATGCTGATCAAGTGGGCTGCTTTGGTCTGAATGGTGCCAAACTTCTTTAGTGTTGTACCCATCCAGGCAAGTGGGGAGTATTCCATCACACTGTTGACTTAGGCCTTGTAGATGGTGGACAGGCTTTGGGGAGTCAGGAGGTGAGTTACTTTTCCCGGAATCCTTAGCCTCTAACTTGCTGTTTTAACTAAAATATACATCATGCCTGGTGTGTTGGGGTTTCAGCACTGGCATTGCCATTGAGAATCAATGTGAGATGGTTAGATTCTCTCTGGTTAGAGGTGGTCATTGCTCAGCATTTCCACGGCATCCTGTTAGTTGCAACTTAACAGCCCAAGCCTGGGTGTTGCCCGCGTCTTGCTGCATATGGATGTGGACTGTTTCAATAACTGTCATTGAAGCCTGTGATTTTGACATCAGCAAATATCCCCCTCTTCTCACTCATTGAAGCAACTGAGGATTATTGGGCCCAAGACATGATCACTGCGCGAGGTTTGGATAATGCTCAGGGCTGAGGTTATTTAAATCGCGATGGCCACAACCATCTTCCTTTGTGCTCAGTATGACTCCAACCATCAAAGAACTTTCACCCAATTTCCGTTAATTTGCCTCCTTAACGCCACACTTGGTCAAACGTTGCCCTGGTGTCACTGTATTGCTGATCAAAATGAGATTGAATGGACAGTAATTGGCCAGTTTGGATTGCTTCTGTTTTTTGAGCACGATTTAACTGAGCAACCTCCCATATTGTCACATTGGGTGGCACGGTGACTCAATGGTGAGCACCGCTGCCTCACAGCGTCAGGGACCCAAGTTCAATTCCAGCCTCAGGCGACTGTCTGTGTGGAGTTTGCACATTCTCCCCGGTTTCCTCCCATAGTCCAAAGATGTGCAGGTTAGGTGGATTGGCCAGGGGAACTGCAGGGTTTCAGGATTAGGGTGGGCAGGTTAATCTGAATGGGATGCTGTATGGAGAGTTGGTGTGGACTTGTTGGGCTGAATGGTCTGTTTCCACACTGTAGGGAGTCTGTGGAAAGGTAGAAGTTACTGGTCTGGCAACACGTGTTGGGAGAAAGCAGAGTTAATGTTTCCGGTCCAGTGACTCTTCACCACGTTGTCAAGGTAGATGCCAGTGTTTTAGCTGTGGTACAACAGCTTGCTGAGGGGTTCAGGAAGTTCTGGAGTTCAGGTCTTCAGTATTACTGCATAAGCCCTTCATCATTCATCATGTGCTTTTCCAGCACCACATTTTCCGACACAGGAACTGAGCAGGTTGGGGTTTACGATCGGGCTGACAGTGGTGACCATTGTTTCTTGGTCCATTCCTCAACACAGCCTTGATTTGTTTTGGCACTTCTATTGTGTGCTTGGTGTTGAACAAACACTGTAAGGGTTTCTTTCCTTCAGATTTTCAGCATAGCTGCGTGTTGTTCAAGTTTTCACAAGCCAACGTTATTTTGATCTGACAACTTGATTGTTTTAAGGGCAATGGTGGTTACAGGAATCAGTCACCACTGTTCTGTTATTTTGCTAACGTTTTCTGTCGTGACCACACTGGGTCCACATATCCACACACCTTTTAAATGAGTTGTGAATTTCCACCTGTACCATTACTTTTAGACAGTGAGTTCCAGCCCTCAACCATCAACTGAGCAAAATAAGAGCTACTACCATCTGACTGAATTCTCAAAGTTAGAATTGTGCAGCCACATAGTGACCTTGCAAGAGTTCACAACAGTAACCAGCCAAATAGTGTAGATACTGGAAATCTGGCAGGCAGGTTACTGACCAGAAACCTGTTCCATCAAACACTTTGCATGGCCTGTTGAATATTTCCAATTTTTAAAAAAATGTCTAATCTTTTACAAAATATTGCTGTGTGACCAAGCTGACACATTTTAAAATATTAGCACCAAAAAAGCTCCCTACACAAGGGTAGAAAGGAAGGCTTACAGTGAGCCAAGTTCAAAGATAAATGTCATGGGATCATCCATTTCCTTTCTAACATAGAAATCTGTGATTCGGTGACATTTATATTTGAACATTGTTCACTTTGGCTTTCTACTCTGGAGCTTTGGAAGCTTCTTTGGTACTCGCATTGTAATGTGTTACCTTGGTCACAGCAACGTTTCACAAAGGTTAGAAAATAAAATAACAAGTGGAAATATTTGACAGGGCAGGCAGCGTGTGCAGAGACGTGTTTTCATGTGGATAAAAACTAATGTGTACTTAGAGGTTTGAGTTAATCAGGGAAAGCCAGTGCAAGTTTGTAAACAGCAGTTTATGGGGGACTGATCATAGTCAGACGGCATGGAAACAGATCCTTTGGCCCAACCTGTCCATGCCAACCAGATTTTCCAAACTGAACCTGTCCCGTTTTCCTGCATTTGGCCCTTATCCCTCTAAACCTTTCCTATTCATGTATCTGCCTGAATTACTTTTAAATGTTGCACCGGTACCTGCATTTACCACTTCCTCTGGCAATTCATTCCTTATATGCACTAACCTCTGTGTGGGAAAAGTTGTCCCTCAGGTGCCTTTTAGACCTTTCCCCTTTTACCTTATACGTAGGCCCTCTATTTTTGAACTCCCCTCCCCTAGGGGTAGGACCTTGGCTACTGACCTTATCTATGCTTCTCATGACTTTATAAGCCTAGATAAGGTCACCCCTCAACCTCCTACGTTCCATGCAATAACAAAGTTGAAGGAAAGAATATAACACCATAGCCCCAATACAATACCCCACTCTATTTCCAGCAATAAACGGTGAAAGTCTTGACCAGAATAAGTCAGAAAGTAGCAATGTGAATTGTTTGACAATTTCTAGGAACGTGTGTGGCAATAAATGTGCTTCAAACTGAAGCATGTATAGTTTGTGGTGGTGACAATTGCCTAGCTTGCCAGGGTGGATGGTATCTGTCGTGAAGCAATTCTTTCTGAATACACTTCCAGCGATGTTGTTCTGCTCTGTCTCATGCTGTATGTGGGCTTTTCACTTTCTTGTGGTAGGAAACCATGTTATCGTCGGATTGTGAAAGCTGAGTACTTATCTAACTCCCCCCCCCCCCCCCCCCCCCAAACATCATGAATATTCCAGAGTTTCCTTGAAATTATCATCTGGTAGTCAAGTACTGAAGGTGCCATGAAATCAGATCATCCTTTTGGGACATTGATTGGCCCCTCATTCGAGGTGTAATGGGGAAAGACTCTTGGCCATCTTGTCGTTTCTGTGGGGAAAAGGTAAGTTCAGATTGGAATGTTTACACGACTGCTGTCCATAATTTGTGCCAGTGGTTTGCTTCACTCTTGAAGATGCTGTTCTTTGAAGGAGCTGTTACACAAAGATCCATGCTAAATGGGCAGCACGGTGGCTTAGTGGTAAGCACTGCTGCCTCACAGCACCAGGGACCCAGGTTTGATTCCAGCCTCGGGCAACTGTCTGTGTGGAGTTTGCACATTCTCCCCCGTGTCTGCGTGAGTTTCCTCCAGGTGCTCGGGTTTCCTCCCACAGCCCAAAGATGTGCAGGTCAGGGTGAATTGGCCATGCTAAATTACCCGTAGTGTTCAGGGATGTGTAGGTTAGGTGCATTAGTCAGATAAATATAAGATGATAGGGTAAGGGAATAGGTCTTGGTGGGTTACTCTTCAGAGGGTCTGTGTAGACTTGTTGGGCCGAATGGCCGCTTTCCACACTCTAGGGATTCTATGCTGCTTTTTCAACTGATTCTGGTGAATGAAGGAAGTCCCATAAAACAAGTGGGAGAGCAGAAAGTTCTCATTGATTCTTGGTCAAACACTTCTAACCAACATCATCAAGAGAAAGAAACTGGTTATTGCTTTTTGAGCGATCTTTCCAAAAAGAACATAGTGCTGAGGTTTCGTAGCACCTAATTGTATCTTAACACTTGCGACTTGTTAGAGACAGGCTATATCAGTGCAGGGTCATTCTTTAACCTGGGGATTGTACTAAGAACTAGTCTGTGCTACTGTCATTTCCACCCTGCTGCCAGTGAAGGCCCACAGCATGGGAACCAACAACCAAAAGGTCTACTCAGTGAAGCAACCTAGGTGAGAGCCCAGTCTCGAGGCAGAGACATCCTGGCTGTGTTTGAATTGTGGCTGCTCAGTGCTGATGTCTTGTTCCATACTGAAGCCTGAAAGTATTGCCACTGCTTACAATGTTCTCGTTAACAAGTTCCACTTTGATCTCTTCCCCCTTATTCCCAGTGTTAGTAGATTCTTCACTTTCCAGGAACCTGTTTTCAACTGTTTCACCCCGAAGCAGATGGGGCTTGATCCCAGCCTCCTACCACCTTGTCACAAGAGCCTGACACGTCCTTGTATATTCTTACAAGGGAAAA
The DNA here is from genome assembly GCF_004010195.1 of Chiloscyllium plagiosum. NCBI lineage: Eukaryota > Metazoa > Chordata > Chondrichthyes > Orectolobiformes > Hemiscylliidae > Chiloscyllium > Chiloscyllium plagiosum. The sequence continues at coordinate 88,087,240 of NC_057717.1, read as the reverse complement.
AAAACCCAACTGTGTCTACCTTTAGTGTAACAAGGAGGGGGGTGGCCTCCTGTGGAACAGGGGATTCTCCGCCCCTCATTATCTTTCTGTAATCATCAGGATCCCGGTGGTATCTTCTGACCTTCCTCCTTACCCCTTAAAGGGCTGTTTTGTGAAGTTTCCTTCTCACTGTAGGTGTGCCATTCCATGGATTGCTCTCGCTCTCGCTCTCTCTCTCTCTCTCTCTCTCGCTCTCGCTCTCTCTCATTCTCTCACTAGCCACATAATTTATAGCTGAGCCATCTTTGGCTGTATTGGCCCCCTTTTTGTAATAAAATAGGTTTTGGAATTATAACTTAATGTCCAGAGGACTAGTGACCTTTGGCTATGACATGTTCATACCTGCCCCCACAGCTCCACTGCTGTGGCCTCAATGAAAGACAAGGCTATCTTTGACTTTTCTTTGTATCACTCAACACCCACCTCCATTACTGTGAACCACACCAATCTCCACATCCCTCTGCATTTCTTTGGAGAAAGCTTCCCCTCTCTGCTATTCTGCCAAACTCTGTTCTGTCTATATCTTTTGGATTAGCTGGCTACACCCTCACTATGATGGCCATTCCTTATCCAAAGTTGTATGCCCTTGTTCCCCAGTGAAGTCTTTCCTCACTCCCACTCCCAAATCGAGCCTGTTGAGTATATCTGCCTTTCTTCATCTGAATCACAAGGAGTGCACCTTCAGCTGGTGTCAAGCTAGTTGAGCCATCTGCCACCAGATGTGACTGGACCGTGTGACATGTCAGTTGCTTTCTGCTAAAACCACCCACTGTATTCAGATCATTCTGAAGATCAACAGTGGACCATGTTGGTCTTTTCATTTCAAGACATTTCCTTAAAGACCACACCATGCAGACTTAACCATTTAGCTGACCCAATCTTCTGGGCCAGCCTACCATGAGGACCTTGTCAAATGCTTTAGTAAAGTTCACGTGGACAACGTCAACTGCCATACCTCCTTCAGTCATCATCTTCACTTTCTCAAAAGGGTCAACCGAGTTTGTGAGGCAAGACCTCTCAGAATAAAAACATGCTGACTAACCCTAATAATTCCATTCTTTTCCAAATGTGTGAAAATCTGTCCTTAATCATCCCCAGTGATTTCTCTACCATTGAGGTGAGGCTTACTAGCTTATAGTTTCCTGGGTTATCCCTGTTGCCCTTCTGAAACAAATGAACATTGACTATTCTGCAATCTTCTGGGACCTCACCTGTGGCTAAAGGGGATACAAAGATGTTTCTCAACCCCAGAACTCTCCTCCCCGCCTCCGTCAGCATCTTTGGACAGATGACGTCAGGCTCAAGGGGTTTATCTCCCATGATGTTTTTCAAGGACCAACCCAGCACCTTCGCCACCACCACCACCTTAATATTGGCATGCCCTTCAATATCAACATATCCATCCTTAATCTTACTGTCATCCTTATCTTCCTCCTTAGTGAATACTGATGCAAAGTGCTCATTAAGGACCTCACCCACATCTTCTGGCACCATGCTTAAATTCCCTCCATGTTCCCCTTTCCCTAGCTGGCTCCTTGCTCCTAATATACATATGAAATGCTTTAGGAGTCATCTTAATCCCACTTGCCAAGGATATTTCATGGTCCCCTTTTATCTTTCAGTTCTTTTCTGCTTCCTTTATATTCCACAAAGGCAGTGTCTGATTTCAGTTTTCCAAACCTTACACATGCTTTATTTTTCTTTTTGGCTAAACTTGCAAAATTACTTGGCACCTAGGATTCCTGAATCTGACCATTCTAATCTCATAGGAACTTGCTGGTCCTGAACACTGATCAACTGGCTATTAAAAGACTCCCACTTGGCGAAAGTGGGTTTACCCTTGGTCTCCCCCAGTTGAATTTGTTCAGTTCCTGACCAACACTGCTTGTGAACATGACCAGAGTTTCCAGTTGTCTCCCATTTCAGCACACCACTGTGTTCTCTGGCCAACTTCCTGTCTCGGGCCTGTCGCAGTGTTCCAGTCGGGCTCAAAAACTGGAAGAGCAGCATCTCACTTTCCACTTGGGGATCCTGTAGACATCAGGACTCGATATCGAGTTCAGTTATTGTAGGGCCTGCTCACCTCCTTCCATGTCCTTTGAAAGAGGAAAGATCTGATGGATAGAAAGGAAAAGGTCATCGAAGAGGAGTGATATTGGTAGGAAGGGACAGAGTGTACCAGTCTGAGTGCAATAGCCAATGAGGGCAGATTTAGTAATATAGTAATTTAATGATGCACACCAAGAAAATGACACACCCAAAGGCTCTGTATATGAATGCACAAATCATTTCTAACAACTGAATGAATTAATGATTCAAATAGAAATAAATAATATATGGGAAATGTGAAGCTTTTAAGGTTTAAATAGGTTTAAATAGACAGTGCATTCTGCACGACAGAGATCTGGATGTCCTGGTACGTTAATCACAAAAGGCTAGTGGACAGGTTCGGAGAGTGGGCAAGGAAGTGGCAGATAGAGTACAATGTGGGAAAGTGTGAGATCATACACTTTGGTAGGAAGAGTAGAGGCATGGGCTACTTTCTAAATGGGGAGAAAATTCAGAAGTCTGAAGTGCAAAGAGACTTGGGAATTCCAGTCCAGGATCCTCTCGAGGTAAACCTGCAGGTTGAGTCAGTAGTTAGGAAGGTAAATGCAATAATAGCATTTATTTTGAGACCATTTGAATATAAAAACAGGGATGTGTTTGAGGCTCTATCAGGCTCTGGTCCGACCACATTGGGAGTATTGAGCGCAGTTTTAGGCCCTAAATCTCAGGAGCATGTTCACAGGAGGTTCATGATCTTGTCCCAGGAATGAAATGTTTAACATGTGAGGAACATTCAAGGACTCTGTATCTACACTCGATGGAGTTTAGAAGGATGAGGGAGGATCTAATTGAAGCATACAGAATACTGAATGGCCTGGACAGAATAGATGTTGGGAAGATGTTTCCATTGGGAGGAGAGACTAGGATCCATGGGCACAGCCTTGGGGTAGAGGGGAGACTTTATAGAACAGAGATAAGGTGAAACTTCTTCAGGCAGAGAGTGGGGAATCGATGGGATTCACTGCCCCAGAAGGCTGTGGAGGCCAGGTCATTGAGTATATTTAACACTGAGATAGGTTCATGAGTATCAAGGGATACGGGGAGAAAGTGGGAGAATGGTGTTGAGAAACATATCAGCCATGATTGAATGACAGAGCAGACTTGATGGGCTTAACGGCTTAATTTCTGCTCCGATGTCTTCTGGACAGTTGCAAATTGTGATTAAAAGCCGATTGGTATGTTAGCATTTATTGCAAGGACACCAGTATAAAAGTTGGGAAGTTTTAATTTGGGTTATACAGGATGTTAGTGAACTCGTGATCTGGAGGCCTGTGTAGTACTTTGGGGTTGGGTAGCCTAGCCACTGAATGGCAGCGTTGCATCTAGAGTGACGCTAACAGTTCGATTCCTGCACTACCTGGAGATCACCGTGGGATCTGGTGACCTTTGGGTCATTGCAGCTTATGGGCCTCTGGCAGTTTTGGTGACTTTCAAAGCTTTGCTGCCCCCCACTGAAAGGATGTAAATGCAATGGAAGCAGTTCTGCAGAAGTTCACCCCAACTGATGATGGGATTGGCTTGTGAGGGAAGATTGATTCACTTACGCCTGTACTCATTGGAGCTGAGACCATGAGTTGCAGTTCCTGAAATTGAAGCTCCGAAGGAGAGTTGACTGGACAGATGTTGAGAGGATGCTCCTCCTTCTGGGAGATACTAGAATGAATGTCTCCCATCCAAGATGGAGATGAGGACGTTTTATCCAAGGGCCATTAAGATGAAGAATTCTCTTCCCCAGAGAGCAGTGAAGAAAGAGTTGCACTTTACTTTGGAGTTAGAGTATTGATTAAAAGGAGTTGATAGTGTCAGGGGATAGACTGGAAAGTGTAGTTGTGTCCATAGTCAGATCAGTCATAATCCTATGAAATGGTAGAGCTGTTTTGAGGGGGTTAAGTGGCCTATTCCTGTTCTTAGTTCATATGTCTGGCTGTATTATTCTCTCCAGCACTATGCTAACTTCTCCTGTAGCTCATTCAAATCTTGTTTCCTAACTTGTTGCAGGACTGAGACCTTGACCAACGTTACAAATAACTTTGTCCTTGACTGTGAACAGATTGCTTCTTCCATCATTTTCTTTCTCTCTCCAGCCTTTGCATGGGCAGCCAGACGATCCTGCTGCAGAGTTTCAGCTCTGCTCTTCAGTTTCATGCCTTTGCTTGGTGCCACCTTAACCACTGATCACATCCTGAGCTGTTTTAGCAGAAGGTTCCCTTTCCATGTCTACACCATGACATTGAGACAATACTAGGAATCCTTATTTACCCCTCTGCTTTCTCATTTCTGTGATTCCCCCTTGGTGCCACATGTGATACACGACTCCACCCAACTCTTCCTCTCTGTAATTTCCTAGGCTGCTTCCACAGCAACTTATCCAGTCTGGAATGGATCAGGTTCTTTCCTCGTATCAGATTAATGGCAAAGATTGGACATAATCTTTCCAATCCGGAGACCATCTGGGGCAAAATCGTTGTTTGTAACTTTTGCCCAACTGTTCAGCCACTTCCACAACGTTATCCATCTCTGTCCTTATATCTAATCAAACCTCTTTCCCTGTCCCTGTACCTTCACGCTGAACTGTTGCAGCACTCAGCTAACCAACCTCCTAACCTTGATCCTCTGTAAACCCAAGTGATTTACCCAAAGCAGAATCCCATCAATTTGGTGATGCTAATGTTGTCTTGATCATGTAAAATAAGAATCTATCTGTCAATGATTCACAGAGGATGCTGTTTCCAATGCAAACATCATTAGAAGCCTGCAAATTTTCATCTCTCTGTTCATGAGCAAATAGAGACCAAGAAGATTTCCAGTGTCGAGGTTAAACCATTCTAAAAATTGAGAAGTTATGCTCAATGCAGTCTTTCACAGCATCTCCACAACTTCAGGTAGGAGCAATGATGTAGAGTCAATCTGTTTCAAAGTCTTGCTGGGTTTCCAGGGAAGGAAACATTCAGACTTGTCATACACTATCCCATATCCTTGGTGTACCCTGCAATGAGGTGCTGCTGCTCTCTGTTCAAACCATGAATGTCCAGCTGAACTCTACCTTCATTAACATGACTACCATGGCTGCTTGCTTGCTGATTTATCACTGATGTGCTTTTATCAAGACCACTCGCTGGCTGTCTGTGCTACTGCCCTGAGACCACAGATATGAAGGCTCTGCAGTGTATAGCCTCTATCAACAAAGACAGGCAGAATTAATCTACCTCCTGTTAATCAGTCTCAAATCTAAAACAATGTTTTAGACTCTTATTAAAGCCCTTCAGAAATCTCCCCTCCACTTTAATCACCGATGGTCTAATGTTCAAGAAAACTGAGACATTCCAAATGAATTTCTGATGACGGACCTAATGGCATAAACTTCAAGCATTTCTCAAATCCTGAATGACCAACCACAGAAGGAACAATAACAGATCCTGCCACATTTTCCACTAATGGGAGATGGAAGCATTTCCATTACATGACCATCTTAATCAGAATCTAGTGTACTTTACTGAACACTGCCCTCAGGCACTTTGCAACAGTGTGGGCAGAATGCCTCGGCGACTTTAGCCAGAATATCTGATTTAGATATCGATATTTGATTTGCTATTTTTGCTCCTACCATACAAAAAAAACAGACAACTTGAGCTTGCCTCAACTTTGCTCAAATCCTAATCTGCAACATGGCCAGCTCGCCTAACTGACAGACATGCAGCTTTGTGCCCCAAATTTAACATTTTCATCTTCCTGCCTTATGGCCATGTCCCTCCTTATGTCTAACCTCCAGTCCTAAAGCCTCTTTCCCAGATTCTCCATTTCCTTGCTGTAACAAATCAACCCTTTTCACAGCTGACAGTAACCCGTGCTTCACACTAATAAATTCCTTCGCTAAACCTTGCTACTCCTACTTGCCTCTCCGTTGAAGCATCTATTTGGACAACTTTCTTTTAATTTGCAGCTCCGTAAAACTGCTTGGGTCATTTTACTGTCAATGGTATTATGTAAATGCAACTTCTGGTAACACAGTTGCAGGAGGAAAGCTACTACATCTCTCTGCTAATGTCAGAATTTACCCAGGTCTGCCCATCGACAAAAACTGAGACAAACCCAATCTGTCCATTTACTGCCCTATTAGCATACCTGAAACCATTCACAAGGTGTGAGAGAGAGGCACAATTCTCCCCTTGCCTGTAATACCTTACTCAGCCGTGCACAGCTTTGGTTCGATCAGGGCCACATGACTTTGGATCTTGTTCAGCCTTGGGCAAAAACATTGACAAGGGAATGGTATTAAAAGGTGCAGTGTCCTTGACATTGAGGCTGGTTTGACCAAGTGTGGCACGAAGCAATGCCAGTAAAATTGAAGTCATTTCAAATCGAGGATGTGGAGAGGAGCATTATCGTAGGTTGGAGTCATACTTAGCACAAAAGGAAATGGTCATGGTGACAGGTGATCCCCTCAGCCCTGAGACAGTGGTGTTCCTCATTCATTGCTGAATATCCCTTGTGGATTATATGAACAAGGAACTAGATAGACCTCTTCGTCCTTCAAATCCGCTCGGGTATTCAATAAAGTCAGGGCTGATCAGATTGCTACATATCCCCAATAATCTTTTATATGCTCAGTGGTCAAGAGTCTAACTCTGCTTTAAAAATATTTAAGCATTCTGCATCCACTGACTTTTGAGGAAGGGAATTTAAAAGACACTCAACTCTGAGGGGAAGATAATGTCTCCTAATCTGATTTAAATGGATATCCTCTTACTTTTAATCTCTGAGCCCCGATTCTGTGTGCTCCCACAAGAGGGAATGTGTTTTTGGCATCTATCTAGTAAACTCCCCTCAAGACCTTGTATGTTATAATTAAGTCACCTCTGACCTTTCTAACCTCCAGAGGATATAGTGGTTTACTAGCCTTTCCTCACAAGACAATCTGCTCAGTCCAGGTTACTCATGGAGTAAACCTCCTCTGAGCTGCTTCCAATGCAGTAGTGACCTGCCTGGTGACCGTATCTACACACTGTACACACTATTGCAGCTATAGTCCCATCAATACCCTGTATAAGTGAAACATCACATTTGTACACTTACATTCAATTCCCCTTGCTATTGGTTTTCTTGCTTACCTGCTGTGATTCATGCACCAGGACAGCTGGACTGATCTGCACCTCAGAGCTCTGCAATCTCTTACCGTTTCGAGGGCGTGGTTTTTTTTTATTCTTTATGCCAAAACAGACAATTTCACAACTTTCCACTTTCTAATGAAGCAGTGCTTTCCTGCATGCAGACTGTACGTGTCAGTGGTAAATAACCTTTTGTACACGCAAGGAAATGCCTCTGAGGGGAAACAACACCTAAAAATGAGCAAACTTCTACAATATTCTACCCTCCAAGCAGCACAAACCTGTCCCAGACAGTTAACATTGAGAACGACATACTACCAACCAGCTATAATGTGATGCAGTGTGTCATCGACAGGGCTAACAAATAATAATTACTCACCACCAACCTGCTCAGTGCTTCGTTTGGGTTTTGGTAGGACCACTCATTATACACGTGGTTCAAACATGGGTCAAAGGACTGAGCCCCAGAGAGCAAAAGAATGAGGACCATATCTGTAAACAGTGAATCTATTTCAGCACCCCACGCCACCACCCTCTCTTTTCCCCCCCACCCCACCCTCTATCCTTCCCTCCTCACTGCCTCGTTTCCTCTCGCCCACCATCTCATGGCCCCCCTCCTTGTCACTGCCTCCTTCTCACCCCCTCCACCTGTTCCTTCCACCCAGCCTTTCCCTCTGTCCCTCCCTCCTTCGGAAATCCAGCTCTGAATGAGCTTTACACTGCCTCTGCCAATTTCTAGTTAAATGACTCAAATCTTTTTCAATAAAAATTTGGTGAATTACTCAGGGATGTTTTATTTCATTAGAGGCAGTAGGAAAGTGCAATAAAATACCGTACATAATTGTGTAGAAATGAAGTTTGTATGTCTAAATGTTTAGTCAAAAATAAGGAATTGATGTTTACACAGGTGACATTTTCATGTAATTGTAATCCATCCTCTCCCATTGCCTCCCCATCAGACAGAAGCCATCCTTCCCAACCTCACTCTCAAAAATAACACACAGGGAACTAACATATATATCTATAAAGGCTGAACAATCACCTTTAGTACAATGATATTCTGTTTTTTATTAGCCAAAGGTAAGGTACCAACATGTATATCTGAGCAACATTACTCATGGACATCGTGGTATAGAGGTCACCATTTTCTGTAGTTTTTTTGACCAGAGGCCAGATCCTTAGCTGTGATGAGTGAGTTCTTTTCCATGAGCTGAGTGGACTTCAGGAGCAGGCTTGAGAGTGTGGTGCTGGAAAAGCACAGCAGGTCAGGCATCATCTGAGAGCAGGAGAATCGGTGTTTCGGGCCCTTCATCAGGAATGTTGGGCTTATGCCCAAAACGTCGATTCTCCTGCTCCTCGGATGTTGCCTGACCTGTGCTTTTCCAGCACCACTCTCTCAGCTCTGATCTCCAGCATCTGCAGTCCTCACTGCCTCCTTCAGGAGCAGGCTGACAGCTCTCACACACAGCAATGATTCACTGAATTCTTTCACACATGAACTAGACCTGTTTCTCCTGTGGTAGATGTCACTGCTTTCCCAGAGATTGAGACTGTTGTTGGGAATTCAGAGTATAGTGATCACCTCCATCAGCTTCCTCATCTCGGGCTTTAAAGAGGAATTTTCCAGATATGCTCTCCCCAAACTGGTCTGCTCTAAAACCCTATTTTCCATTTGTTCATATTTATCTAAAGCTAACAGGTCTCATGTGTTGCTAACTCCTGTTGTAACACTTCTTCATGTCCCCATACAAAGACACTGTCTGTTGTTTTTTTCTCTCTCTCTCTAACATTTCTTCAACCCCTCATCCCCCAGCTTTGCACGCTATGTTGAAGAGCTCTGAAATGTCTTCAGACTAAGTGTGTTTCAGGGCACTGTTCCCACACGGCAGTCAGATTTCGAGTAGTAGTGGTGAAGTGTAGGAGTCTGTGGTCTGATGAGATAGCGTTCAGTAGAGCAGTGAGGTTTTCAGACCCAGAGCTCTCAGCCTGCGGAATCTCATAGCTATTACCATCAAAGCAAATCCTGACAAACTACGCCGAGAGACCCAAACGCTGTGGTACCAAGTACACTGGGTGTGGTGTTCTCTGTCCCAGCAGCCTTCAGTGGTGTAGGTGCAGCAGGTTGTTGATCACTGTACTCTGTGCCCTCTCACCTTTTGGTTAGTGTGCTGTCAGGTGATGCAGTGACTTAGCAAACAGCCTTTCGTCCGTGGGAGCCAGGTCGAACTGCAGCTCACATGGTCAGATCAAAGTCAACCCAACTGTCACTTCAAACAAACAAACAACAGAAATTGTTGGCAAAGCTCAGCCAGCCTGGCAGCATCTGGCGAGAGAAATCCGAGTCAATGTTTCAGGTCCTGTGACCCTTCCTCAGAACTGATGGTAGCTAGGGACTCATCAGTTTATGTGCAGATGATGGGATGGGGTGGTATTAGGAGGTAAATAATAGGTAGTGATGCAGCCAAAGAGAGAGAACAATAGGTGGACAGATAAAGGAGTAGATGATAATCTGGCTGGGTGGGTGAATAGCTGTTAGAGGGGACAGTTAGTGGCTAACAGTGAGTTGTGTGTAACAGCAGACTGTCGGGGTAATGACAAGGGCATGCGAGAGTTCAAACCCTAAAGGTATTCAACTCGATATTGAGCCCAGAAAGCTGCAGGGTCCCCAAGTGGAAAATGAGGTGCTGTTCTTCCAGCTTTTCTGGGTCACTGCAGCAAGCCTGTATCAGAGATATTGACCAGGGGACAGGGTGGTGTGTTGGAGTGACAGGCGATAGGAAGCTCAGGGTCTCCTGTTTTTGCGGGCAGAGTGTCGGTGTCCTGCAAAGCAATCACCTTGTGTTTGTTTAATTTCCCCAATGTACAGGAGACCACATTGTAAGCAGGATTAGGAATTGTGAGCAGCAAATGCAGCAGACTAGATCATCTGAAGTACAGGTAAAATACTGCTTCACCTAGCCCTTGGATCCTCAGGAGGGAGGAGGTAAATGGGCTGGTGTTACACCTCCTGTGGTTGCTGGGGAAGGTGTTGTGGGGAGGGTTCAGAGTGGAACAATCCCAGCAGACTGTTAATATCAGACTGGATTGTGTTGGACTGCGTCAATCCAGTTCTGCAGCACGAAACAATGCACCGTCTTTCTCCTGCGATGCGAAAAGAGGAATCTGGCAGGTTGAAGTGGGCCTGCGTGGCTGCCTGATGAGTTGACTGAGGGCTTAGAGGATGGTGGAGGGGGAGTGGGGGTTTATTTGCTGTGGAAATGCCTTTGAGTTGGGCGGGGGGGGGAAAAGAGTGAAGGCAGATTTATTCCTGGGGAATGACTTAGAGTCAGAGTCTACTACTGGAAGGTGGGCTGAGGAGATATATTATTTATCACTCAGGTAGACTTTAAATTGCAAGATGTCACGCGCTCAAAGGAGCCTCCATTTTACTTGAATGTGCAGCAATCCCTCTGCCTTGGCCTCCTGCACAGGAATGTATGAACCAGGCTGAATAACTAATCCAGCTAAACTGAAGCACCAACTATGAAGCTCTCTGCTTAACTGTTTTGAGAAGATTTGCTTAATTATCTGTTCAGAGTTGAATTGGTTGATCATGGAAAAGGGTCACCACAATTGGCCTGATTTTATTTATGAGGTAATACGGTCACATGTGACCCATACCTTCTGTATTTATGTTGCATTTAGATTCACACAGAAGCAGAATGAGAAAAAAATTGTCAATGCCCTTAAGAAAATTATCAGGCATCTATAAAATTTTAAGCAGAACATGAAGCCATGAATTTAAATATCACTATTTAAATTGGCACAAAATAACACACAAGCATTCAGCATTGCAGAGTCACAAAGCTGAATATTATAGCCGGGTAGTGACCACATCTTTACTGTGTCTTGGGTCTCACCCTCTGATTGAAGAATTGGTAGTGTTCACTCGAAAAGCATCTACACCCATTTCCATATAGTAGCTACTGAGCACAAACCTTAAGCTAGAGATTCCACATTTATGTGCAAGTAGTTTGGTGCCTTAAGAATTTGAACATTTCCTGGTTAGCTGAGTGTTCCTTTGTCAGGTTGGAAACCGTTCTCACTTCTTTACAGCTGCTTTCTTTCTCCTCAAGTCAAAGAATGTTTTCCTCAATGCAGCCTTTGTTTCTTTACCCCACTGCTTGTTACCCTGTGCTCCCAGCCTGTTTTAAACAATCCCTGTCTCCATCAACCCCACTGCAGCCTCTTTCTTAATCTGCTCACTGCTCAAATAACAGCAAACAGAGATGTAAGCTATCCTGTGGCTGGGGGAGCAGTCCCTTCCCATTTCTATTTATGAATGTGCTCACCTGGATATTTGGGGAGGCAGATTAACCCTCCCCCCCAGTATAGTTTGTGTGGCTGTGATACCTGGGGAATCCCAGTGTTTACTATACTCATGGAGAGGGATAGGAGCAGGCTGTATTGGAAAGTATTTAATTGGGGAGGGGGAATTACAATGGTATTAGGCAGGAACTGGGGTCCCTAAATTGGGAACAGATGTTCTCAGGGAAATACGCAACAGAAATGTGGAGGTTGTTTAGGGAGCTCTTGCTGATAGTGCTGGATAGATATGTCCCACTGAGGCAAGGAAGAGACGGTAGGGTAAAGGAACCTTAGGTGACAAGGGATGTGGAACATCTAGTCAAGAGGAAGAAGGAAGCTTACTGAAGGTTGAGGAGGCAAGGATCAGACTGGGCTTTAGAAGGTTACAAGGTAGCCAGGAAGGAACTGAAGAATGGACTTAGGAGAGCTAGAAGGGGGCATGAGAAAGCTTTAGCAGGTAGGATTAAGGAAAACCCTAAGATGTCCTACCCTTACGTGAGGGACAAAAGGATGGTCAGATAGAGGGTAGGGCTGATCAGGGATAGTGGAGAGAACTTGCACCTGGAGTCAGAGGAAGTAGCGGAGGTCCTTAATGAATACGGCTTTAGAAGGTTACAAGGTAGCCAGGAAGGAACTGAAGAATGGACTTAGGAGAGCTAGAAGGGGGCATGAGAAAGCTTTAGCAGGTAGGATTAAGGAAAACCCTAAGATGTCCTACCCTTACGTGAGGGACAAAAGGATGGTCAGATAGAGGGTAGGGCTGATCAGGGATAGTGGAGAGAACTTGCACCTGGAGTCAGAGGAAGTAGCGGAGGTCCTTAATGAATACTTTGCTTCTGTATTCACTACTGGGAGGGATCTTGTCGTTTGTGAGGACAGTGTGAAACAGGCTGGTATGCTCAAACAGGTTAATGTTAAGAAGGAGGATGTGCTGGAAATTTTGAAAAACATGAGGATGGATATATCCCCTGGACAGATGGGATATACCCAAGGTTACAATGTGAAGTGAGGGAAGAGATTGTGTCCGCGATGATCTTTAAGTCCTCACTGTCCACTGGAGCAGTACCAGATGATTGGAGGGTGGCAAATATTATTTCCTTGTTCAAGGAAGGGAATAGGGATAATCCTGGGAATTACAGACCAGTCAGTCTTCTCTGTGGTGGGCAAATTATTGGAGAGGAATCTGAGAGACAGGATTTATGATTACTTGGAAAAGCACAGTTTGGTTAGAGATAGTCAGCATGGTTTTGTGAGGGGCAGGTTATGCCTCACAAGCCTTATTGAATCCTTTGAGGATGTGACAAAACACATTGATGAAGGTAGCACAGTGGATGTGATGTATATGGATTTTAGCAAGGCATTTGATAAGGGTTCTCCATGGTAGTTCATTCAGAAAGTAAGGAGGCATGGGATACAGAGAAATTTGGCCATCTGGATACAGAATTGGCTGGCCCATACAAGGCAGAGAGTGGTAGTAGATGGGAAAGTATTCATCCTAGAGCTCAGTGGGACCTCTGGTCTTGGTGACGTTTATGAATGACTTGGATGAGGAAGTGGAAGGGTGGGTTAGTAAGTTTGCTGATGACACGAAGGTTGGTGGAGTTGTGGATGGTGAGGAGGGCTGTTGTAGATTGCAATGGGACATTGACAGGATGCAGAGCTGGGCTGGTAAGTGGCAGATGGAGGTCAACCTGGAAAAGTGTGGAGTGATTCATTTTGGAAAGTTGAATTTGCATGTGGATTACAGGGTTAAAGGCAGGATTCTTGGCAGTGTGGAGGAACAGAGAGATCTTGGGATCCATGTTCATCAATGCCTCAAAGTTGCCACCCAAGTTGATAGGGTTGTTAAGAAGGCGAATGGTATGTTGGCTTTCGTTAGCGGGGGATTGAGTTTAAGAACCACAAGATTATGTTGCAGCTCTATAGAGACCTGGTTAGACCACACTTGGAATATTGTATTCAGTTCTGGTTGCCTCATTATAGGAAGGATGATAAAGCTTTAGAGAGGGTGCAGAGGAGATTTCCCAGGATGCTGCCTAGACTGGAGGGCATGTCTTAAGAAGAAAGGTTGAGGGAGCTAGGGCTTTTCTCATTGGAGCGAAGAAAGATGAGAGATGACTTGACAGAGGTGTAAAAGGTGAGGACTGCAACAAACAATACATCAGACACGGAGAAAACTAGCCACCAGGATACAGGAACACCAATTAGCCACCAAAAGACATGACCAACTATCACTTACACACAGAATAAGGACCCCACTTTGACAGGGACAACACATCCATCCTAGAGCAGGCTAAACAGAAATACGCACGGGAATTCCTAGAGGCCTGGCATTCAATATACGCATCAATTTAGACCCCATTTACCAACCTCTGAGACAAAGAACCGGAAATAATACAACCACCTTAACGGACCAAGACACACAAATAGAAAATGGGTCACTAACACGAGCACTTCACCAGTGGCTCACTGATTATGTTACCTAGCACGGTGACGAAACGTCTGAGAACACACCCACCAGCTCAGTGAGCAAACTTACAACATGAAGATGATCAGAAGCAAATCCTGGACTTTTTCACAGGGTGGAAATGGCCATCATGCAGGGTTTAAGGTGATTGGAGGAAGGTTTAGGGTAGGTAGGTTCCTCTCACAGAGAGTGGTGGGTGGGTGGAGTGCACTGCCAGCAGTGGGAGTAGAGTCAGATACATAAGCTTCTCATGGTTGGCACATGGATGGTAGTAGAATGAAGAGTATGTTTATTAGTTTGATCTTAGACGAGGATTAAAAAGCCAGCACAACATCGACGGCCGAAGGGCCTGTACTATTCTATGTTCTCTCTTTAGTATCTTCCTGGGCCCACCCCCAGGAAGAGATCAGCACCTCGGGACACCTGGCTGGATAAAAGGATTGGCAAACAATACCAGATAGTGCTGCTTTGTTAGAGCCCTACAGACCAGGGACATCCTGGTAAACCTCCTCTGATTGGATTATACCATCACCAATGGAGATACCACCCTAGAGACCATTTATAACTGCCAGTTCCACTTTGAATGCCTAGTTTACCAAAACCACTGGATTCCCGTGGGCCAGAGCGACCCGATCCCTGCCTGTCCACAATAGTGTATTTTAGAAATCTAAAATATTGCAGAAGGGTGTATGGCCTGTAGTATCTGCCAGTTGATATAGCATAATCCAAATGCCAGCTCTTGTACGTTTAACACTTGAGGTTTCAGTGTTTTTTACATGTATGTGGATATGCCGTTGAATATGATGAGGTTTATCTTTCAGGCAGCGAGTTTCAAACTCCTACACTTCTGAGTTTCTCCCTGTCACCCTTTGGATCCTTGTGCCCTACCTTGTTATTTATCCCTCACATCCTTCCTATTCTCTCGGTAAAAACAATGACTGCAGATGCTGGACACCGGATTCTGGATCAGTGGTGCTGGAAGAGCACAGCAGTTCAGGCAACATCCAAGGAGCAGGAAAATCGACGTTTCGGGCAAAAGCCCTTCATCCTTCCTATTCTCTGTCTATTTATACAGTACAGTAAAATACAATGCAGTCTAGCACAGGAACACTCCCTTCGGCCCACTAAGCCTGTGCCAATTCCTAATCCTTATTGCAACCTGCTGCCTATTACTTGTGTGTAGATTCGATCCCTCTGTTTACTTCCTGGTCATGTGTCTTAAACATTGCGAATGTTCCTGCTTCCACCACCTCCACTGACAGTATGTTCCAGGCACCCACCACCCTCTGGGTGAAACATTTTTCCCTGCATTTCTCTCCCAAACACCATTCCTTCCCCCCCACCTTTTGTAGTTGACCTTTTCACCCTGGGTAAAAGCCTCTGACTATCCACCCTCTCACTGTTTTGTAGATCTCTTTCAGGTCGCCCCTCAACCCCCGTCTTTCCAATGAAAAAAAAATTGAGTTTATCCAACCTCTCCTCTTAACTGAACCCCTCCAGACCAGGCGACATCCTCCTCTGTACCCCCTCCAAAGCATCCACGAACTTCCGGTAGTGTGGCATCCAGAACTGCTTGTAATATTCCGAATTCATTATTAATAAATTTATGTAGCACGTGTCATCAATTCATACACCACTATTAAATCTCGACTCCAAAGAAAATGCACTCATTCCTCAAGCTAAACTCCCTCAATTCCTGGCAATATCCTTCTGAATCTCCTCTATACTCTCCTCCAGTACCGTGAAATTCTTCCTACAGTTTGGCAACCTGAACTCTGTACAGTACCGTAGCCTAACTGGTATTTTACACAATTCTAGTTTAACCATCCTGCTCTTGTGCTCTGCACCTCAATTAATAAAGACACACTATACTGATACCCTCAGGGCTTGTAACTTGCATTCCAAGAATGCTCTCTATCTCCCTCTCTCGTTCCTAACATTTATTCTCTCTAAATATACTAATGTTACACTTCTCCAAGTGGAATTTGGTTTGCCGTTTTTCTGCCAACTTTGACCAGTCTGGTGTTATCGCCTTGTTATGAAGATGTGGGTTTGCTGTACCTTTAAAAGAGTTAAAAGCTGAGAGAGCTACCTGACGGTATCAAGTGTTCTCACTGTAACAAAGCCAAATTATCTGGTTGCCTGGAACCGACAAAGCAGATTCAAATTAGGCCAATCAGTTCAAATTATACCCTGAAAAATACCAAACTCCAACCAAATTTGAATTGAGTATATTGACAATCTTAAAAGCCAATGACACAATCCAATGCTTTGGGGATATAAGACCAGGGAAAATTGAACAGTTGGGAGGAGAACTGCCAAGCCAACGACATCTACAGACTACGCAGGGAATAGCTCTCTTAAAGGTATCTTTATTGATCAGTAAACTGGGAGGCCGAATCTCCAAGAATGAGAAAAGACGACAGGAATACCAAGGAGAACGAAAGTCGCATGGTTTTGAGATAAGAAGTTTTGTTTTGTAAATCTGAATTGGGAGTTTTATCCGACTAGTATTATAGAAGGGAAGGTAAAAGATAGGTTAGACAAAGGAGTTGTGAATAGTTGTTAGCTAGTTATTCTCTGTTATACTTTAAGAAATAAATTGTTAATTTTGACTTTAAATAGTTCTTGGTCTCTCGAATTTTCATGGATTACTGCACAGGATAAATCTTTTGTGTTGCTGGTTTTAAATTAAGCAGGAGGGCTTACCCCGTGTCGTTACAGTCTCCATTGCCTTCTGAGACACTTCGAAAGGCGCACAACCCTCAAAAACTCTTTCTTTCACATCTTGGTCCTGAAAGAGTGGACCTTAATTCTAAAACAGTGCCCCCTAATTCTGGACTGATCTACAAGAGGAAACATCCCTGTCAAGACAGTGTAGAATCCTGCACACTTTAGTTAAGTTACCCCTCAGTCCTCAGGTCAGGCCAAGAAACCCCATCCTGTCCAACTATCTCCATAAGACAACCCAGTCATTTCAGGTATCAATCCAGTAAGTGTTCTCTGAACTGCCTAGCATTTATTTATATGCTTAGAAAAAGGGATCAAAATTCTGTGCACAGTATTTCCAGTGCACTCTCACGAATGCCCTGCCTGCCTGACCTATATCGTCCTGAACTGCAGATCCTTCCCTTGTGTAATAGAGAATAACATTATGCTAGATTTATCAGTATATGGAAGTGCAGCAAGGAATTGAGGCTAATGGACAGCTGTCCTTTATTATGAGAGGGTAATTTATGGAAGTTCACTAAAGTTAAACAAGCCATTGCAGGAGTTAACAAACCTATGGAACCACCAGGAGATGAATTATGGAGTGAGGTAGATGTGTTCTCGCCTGTTAGTTTCTTAATGTGTTACGTCAAAGTTTGCAGCTTTGGATTAATGTTTGTTTATTTTTGAACACAGATCCGGCTTTTCAAAGGTCAGGGCTCCTTTCCGACTCCAATGAGCTTTGATGGGATTCATATTGTGAATCACATGGTCGCAGATGATGAATCCACTCAGTCGTCTGATGAGGATCTCTTACCTAGCCCCATGGGAATAAGCGGTCTGCAGGAGGGGCTGTACCCAATCCCACACGGAAATGGCCATTTCCTCAGAGGGCTGGAGATCTCGGGAAAGGACAGTGATGGCAGCACAGACAGCGATCAGGAGGAGCGGAATTCTGCACTGGAGCTTGAAGCTGAGATGGCCAATCATATCATGTGTAATGACAGCCCAAATAAGCCACCATCCATCTCTACAACAGTTTAATGGGGAACTTATGGCATTCTACTCAGTGAGACTTCACTGTGTATGAGACTGTCCTGAACTGTCTATTACTTCTCTAAGATTTTGGTCTAACATTAAGTTCCATGCATATTTGCCAACAAGGAATCTTCTTTACTCGGCAGTGATTTTAAATGCTGCTGCATCTGATCATTATTTTTCCATTGAAGGGAATGGAGTAGGGTAGTTTGGAAAACATTGGGATTCTCTAGTGTTGTCGCTGTTTTCTGAAACCCAGCTGCCCAGTTGCTAAAATATTGGTGTTCAGTCTTCCATGGTGCTTAATGTGCTATCTTCCTGGTGCACACTGCATGTGGGGCACAGAGGGATGCAGCAATACCAGAAAGCTGGTGTGTATGGGATCTGATCTCTCCTCTCCTCCGTTCCAGTTCCTCATTAGGAGAATGATGCACAGGGCAGGTTCACCACTAACCTCTAACTATTGCTTTACACTGGAGATTTTCTGGGATTACCACATTTGTGGATCATTATCATCTCCTGTAACTTGGAGGTTGAGCAAGAGAAAAGACCAAACATTATAGCAGTTATATATTTAATTTCTATGTTTGTCTGGGAAACAGCAAATCCGAGCTCATACATAGAGGCAGTCTCACAACAGGACTTGATAGAAAATGGTTCATGTGCCAACTGACAGTATCTCATTGACATGATAATTAATATATTATTTGACACAACAGCGTAGTTTCTGACTGAGTGTTTGTTTTGCTGATGTCTGGCCAACTCAGTATCTGATACACTGTAGTGCCTGTTGAAACATTACTGACTGGCACAGTATCTAACTGACTCACTTAATTGTTGTAACTAGCCATCACTCTCAGCCTTTGTGTTCTTGGAGCTCGAAGTTTGACCCCATTGATGTAACGGAGTCAATAAGAAAATTCTGTGTCCCAGAGTGAAATTATTATACAACCCTTTGCTACTTAGATATTAAATTAAAACATTTGTTTTTCAATCCGGATCCTCATCAAATCCTGTGCTATCTTCACATTTTTCTTCGAGTTAATTTTTATAACTTTTTAATTTAATTTGACCTGACTCAGAGCACTTTTTGTCTTTGTTTAGTTTTGCTACTTTCTGAACTCTGCCACTTACTGGTACTCTTATGGTGTTGTTCGAGCACTTGGCTTGCTTTGCAATGGTACGGCGATGCTTCTATCATTTCCAAAGGTTTCAACCCTGGAAAGTATTTCTTTTTAAATCCGATCTAGAGAGGTGATCTGCTCACAGCCATTCTGAAAGGCCTTCCACGCGGCACCTGAGAAATATTGTTGAAGGGGCTAGTGAGGTGAGTGTCGGGCTGAGCCCATGGTGGGGAGAGTGTACTACCCCCCACACTGAGCCCCTGACATCTCCAGGTATTAGGTGGGACCAATGTTCCTTTTTTCCCTAAATTACTGAAGTGGTTGAAGTTGGCAGAGTGGCCCGCTCCTGCACTTAGCAGTGAGAGTCCTTAATGAATCTCTTTTTGAGGGAGTGCATTCACTTGTTGAAGCTGAGTAACCCAGGATGATGTTAGGGAAGAACATTTCAGAATACAAAGTGTCATGTGTCCTTGAGGGAGTGAATTGCTGGTGGTGTGGTCCAAGTGTTCTCTCTCTTCACATTTCACTCTCTGTTTATGACCGTCTGTGTACCGGAGCAGTGTGCCAGTTATAAGTCACTTGACTTTTGTTTTCTGTTGTTGTATTAACATAATACATCATCACATCAACGTAAAATGTCTTCACATCACTTTGGCGCTGTTGCTGTCCCGTGCACATAGGACTGTGTTTCTGGTGTACTGTTTCAGTATTTTGCGAATATGGTCAAAATTGAGCAAACTGAATGATTTTGTGTGTCTCCATCATTTTCTGGATCAGTG
This sequence comes from Chiloscyllium plagiosum, assembly GCF_004010195.1. Taxonomy (NCBI): domain Eukaryota; kingdom Metazoa; phylum Chordata; class Chondrichthyes; order Orectolobiformes; family Hemiscylliidae; genus Chiloscyllium; species Chiloscyllium plagiosum. The sequence goes on along the minus strand of NC_057717.1, from coordinate 88,067,523 downwards.
TGGGGGGTGCGCCCTCAGATTGATTAAGGAAGAGGAAGGAGGGACTGTACTGCAATGATTTGGGGAAACATCAGCCTGCTTGAGGTCTGTGGTGAAATTCAGGCACTACCTGTGTTTCTGGGCAGGAACGATGGTGTATACTCCCTGGGAATGGCCTGCTTGGTCTTCTCTTTGTTTTATTACCATGAGCCCTTCTCCTTAGGTTCACTTCCAAGCTTTTCACTAAGCATTTGATATTTTCATCAGCTTGGGGCAAGGTGTACAGAGACATCTGGCCATTTCTATAAGGCGTTAAGTTGATGAGGTCTTTGAGCGGTCCACTACTATGCGGCAACTCTCAATTTAGATAAAACAACACCTTCAGCATAAAGTGGAACTGATACCGATGTGGGCCCACTGAGACTCTATAGGTCAATCTCAGTTTAACTTCCTGCAGTGTATTGTATCCTTCAGACTCTCTCCTATTCACTGCCAACATGATGTACCTTGCCCCTAGTCACTGTCTGGAGTATTACTGCAAGGAAGCGTTCGCCCATCTAGGATCAGACCTTGGTGCCATCAGTCCCAGCTCAGGATGTGGGATGAGAGGCAGCCACTAGTTTTACTGCTGCTACAGGTATCTCTTGTACAAGGACCAATGCTTTGAGTATCATCACCAACTCAAGTGATCTGTCCCAAATTGACAGTGAAGTCCATAATTGGTCCAATGTTCCAATCTCTGGTTATACAGATGTTGCTTTGTACGATGGGATTGCATTTGCAAGTTCCTGAAGTATCTGGCCAACTTATGCCATTTTATGCAACAGATTTTTTTTTTAGTTTAGCTCTTCTGTTACCTAGGATACTGTTACAAGTAAGTGCAAAGTTCTCTAACATCCTGCTTTCAAATGTCACTTTGAAACAATGCTTCAATATTTGTTAAATTTGAACTGGACTTGAACATACTCTGCATTCGGAGTTAAGCATGATCATATACAAGAGTGAAAAACAGTTGCCCCATCACCTATTGTCCAGTGTGTAAATGGCCGTGCTGTTAGTCCACCACCTCCTGACAGAAAATGGTTGCTGTGTGGGGCCACTGCATGTAGGGGACTGGCTGAATCTCAGCACATTCCCTGGAAGCTGCTTGGACTGGGTTGGGCAAAGTCAGAAATCTCACAACACCAGCTCATATTCCAATAGGCTTATTTGAAATCGCAGTCTGAAAGCTGTGCTCTGAAAGCTTCTGTGATTTCAGATAAACCTGGTGATGTGTGACTTCTGACTTTGTGCACCCCAGTCCAACCCTGGCACCTCCACATCATGGGGGTGGGGGGGGGGGAAGATGTAGGGGGGGGAGATGTAGGGGGGGGAGTGGGTAATGTCCGCAGTTTGGGATACTGTGACTGTGAGAAGTGCAATGCTGTCTGTAGTTGTCTGCAAACATCCTAGAAATCAGATTCTGACAGGTGTCAGACAAATCTGTCTGTTGTCTCCGTATGAAAGCAAGTTTTGTTATTTGAAGATTGAAAGTGTAGGTCTCCAGTACAGCTGGGTACTAGCATGCAAGTGTAATAACGACTTCCAGCAGCACGTGGCCAGGCTGCAGACGGGGTTTGCAGTGTGTGCTGAACACTGAGTTGTTGGTCTGCCCTGAGCTCACTCAGTATGTTGTGTTGTGTGTTATAGTTGGTGTCACATCTCCAGCCATGGAGAGAGCCCCAGTTTTGCTCCGTTGTATAAATGTGTTACCCTGTTGTGTTCCATGGCAAGTGGTGATGCTGTGCCATGTAATGTCTCATGGGACCAGTGATTAGAGGTTACATATGGCATAATGCCAGGGCTGTTACTGAATTGTATATATTCTGCTGTTGTGTATTGCCAAAACAATGTAGTATACCGTTTATATTGAATTTTAGTGTGAAAATATTCCACAATAGTTTTTGAAATGTCTGTGTTGCCACATTCAGATTGCCAGTTCCTCTTGTAAAGCTGATCCATACTGAATCATGATCACGTTTAGCCTCTGGCTCTGTAAATAAGGACATCAGTGCACACTGAACCATAACTGTATCAAGACATGAGCTTTATTTGTATGTACTGTGTAACAGTGGAGGATATCCTCATAAAGCAGTGAATGTGATCCAGAGATATTAAACCAGAAACATTGTGGGCCTGTTTTTCTCCTGGTCATTTGTGAACTCAAAGACGAGTTTAAACTTGAGGAAGTTCAGTAAACCGTAGCAGTGCTGGCTGCAATTGATTCTTGGAAGCTGTATGACATTAGATCCTTCGCTCCCATTGAGAACCTTAACTTTGACACATCAAATGAAACGGTGTTATTCTCCATCTGTTAATTACTCTCTCAAAACTAATTCTATAATGACTAACTCCACACCCAAGTCTGTTAGTACACTCTCTGTGCCGATTCTGTCATCACTCCCTCCGAGCTGGTGCTGTGATTGCTCCCACTGCATCTGGCTCTTTAATTACTGTTTAATTACCATCTCCACCGTGATACTGTAATTAATGTCACCGTACCCAACTCTGATTACTCTCTCCCACACACTGTAATTATTCTGTTCACAACAGATTCTCTCATTACTCTCTATTACCCCCCAACACTCCAGTTCTGTAATTACACTCTCCATATCCACTTTGTAACCACTCTCACCACATTCCTTAATTACTCTCTCTGCCCTGATTCTGTCATTACTCTCAGCAAAGTGGGCGGCACGGTGGCACAGTGGTTAGCACTGCTGCCTCACAGCGCCGGAGACCCGGGTTCAATTCCCGTCTCAGGCGACTGACTGTGTGGAGTTTGCACGTTCTCCCCATGTCTGCGTGGGTTTCCTCCGGGTGCTCCGGTTTCCTCCCACAGTCCAAAGATGTGCACATTAGGTGAATTGGCCATGCTAAATTGCCCATAGTGTTAGGTAAGGGGTAAATGTAGGGGTATGGGTGGGTTGTGCTTCGGCGGGTCGGTGTGGACTTGTTGGGCCGAAGGGCCTGTTTCCACACTGTAATGTAATCTAATCTAATCAAAGTCTGTAATTACTCCCTGCCCCGATTCTGTCATTACTCTCAGCAAAGTCTGTCATTTCTCCCCTCCCCGATTCTGTCATCACTCCCCGCCCCGACTCTATAACTATCCTTGCTGTATCCACTCCTGTCATTACTCTGTCCCATTACATCACTCCACGTGATACCTGGAAACAGTTGAAGGCATGGATACTACAAAACTTTGGGTCATAGTCCTACAGCGCTGAAACAGACCCTTCAGTTCCACCCGTCCAGGCTCACCATAATCCCAGACTAAATGAGTCTCGTCTGCTGTGCTTGGCTCATCTCCCTCCAAACATTTCTTATCTGTGTACTTACCCAGCTGGTTTTGATTCCTTTTACCTGTATCGGCATCCACCACTTTCTCTGGAAGTTCATTCCTCACATGATCTACTCGGTGTCTTAAAAAAAGAATTGCTCCTCCTAACTTTTTAAAAAATCCTTCTCCTCTCACTGTAACATGGCAACATTCCGGCAATAGGACTGAAGATTTGTGCTCCAGAACTTGCCGCTCCCCTGGCCAAGCTGTTCCAGTACAGTTACAACACTGGCATCTACCTGACAATTACCCAGATATGTTCTGTATGAAAAAAGCAGGACAAATCCAATCCAGCCAATTACTGCCCCATCAGTCTACTCTCCATCATCAGGAAAGTGACAGAAGGGGACATCAACAGTACTATCAAGCAGCACTTGCTCAGCAATAACCTGCTCAGTGACACACAGTTTGGGCTCCCCCAGGGTCACTCAGCTCCTGACCTCATCACAGCCTTGGGTCAAACATGGACAAAAGAGCTGAATTCCTGAGGGGAGGGGAGAGGGACAAGCCCTTAACATCAAGGCTGCATTCGACCGAGTGTGGCATCAAGGAACCCTGGCAAAACTTGAATCGATACCTATCAGTAAAAAACTCTCCAATGTTTGGAGTCATACCTGGCACACAGGAAGATAGTGGTGGTTGTTGGAGGTCAGCCATCTCCGCTCCAGGACATCTCTGCAGGAGTCCCTCAGGGTAGTGTCCAAGGCCCAACCATCTCCAGCTGCTTCATCAATGACCTTCCCTCCACCATAAGGTCCGAAGTGAGGATGTGCAATCATCAGTGAACAATCTGATCTGATCTCAACTCCTCAGATCCTGAAGCAGTCCATGTTCAAACCCATCAAGATCTGGACAATATCCAGGCTTGGGCTGACAACTGGCATGTAACATTGGTGACACATAAATGCAAGGCTATGACCATCACCAATAAGAGACTATCTAGCTATCTCCCAACTTTCAATGGCTGAACCCCTCACTATCAACATCCCGGGGATTACCATTGATCGGAAACTCAACAGGACCCACCGCATAAACAGTGGCTACAAGAGCAGAACAGAGGCTTGGTGTACTATGGCAAGTAACTCCCTTCCTGACTCCCCAAAGCCTATCCAACAGGCACAAGTCAGGAGTGGGATGGAATACTTGCCCCGGATAGGGGCAGCCCCAACAACAGTCAAGAAGCTTGACACCATCCAGGACAAAGCAGCCCCCGTTTGATTGGCCCCACATCCTCAAACATCCCCTCCCTCCACCATGGACGCTCAGTAGCAGCAGTGTGCACCATCTATAAGATGCAGAACCTCACCAAAGATCCTCAGACAGCACCTTCCAAACCCACGACCCCTTCCATCCAGAAGGACAAGGACAAGGGCAGCAGATACATGGGAACACCACCCCCTGCAAGTTCCCCTCCGAGCCCCTCCCCATCCTGACTTGGAAATATATTGCTGTTCCTTCACTGTCACTGGGTCAGAATCCTGGAATTCTGGAATTCCCTCCCTAAGGGCATTGTGGGTCAACCCACAGCAGGTGGACTGCAGCGGTTCAAGATAGCAGCTCACTCCCACCTTCTCAAGAGGCAACTAGGGACAGGCAATAAATGCTGACTCAACCAATGATGCCCATGTCCTTGGAGTAAACATAATATGAACTGCTGTGCCACTGAACCCTTGGGGATGTGGGATAGACAGAGGCTTTGGAACTGGCTACTCAAGAGGAAGGTGTGAAATGACTGTTGTGTATCTGTCCCAGAAGGTAATCCCATGGTGCAGCCACTTCCAGTTACTCAAGTAAAACTGGAAATGTTCAGCTGGTCAAAAAGTACTCAAAGTGGGCAACTTAACGTTTCAGTCAGAGGATCTTTCATAAGAACTGAAGGTTTCAAACTTGTCAAAGGTGGAGGATACAGGATAAATAAAGCAGGTCTGTGATAGGGCAAAGGGAAAGGGGAAATGCGATGCTGGCTATCAGATCCTGCCTCTCCTGTTACGTTTATTAAATCCTACCCTAGACAGATCTCCTCAATGCTGTCATCTCCTCATTGCATAAACTGAGCTTTCACTGACCCAGTGTTAGTGTGTGAGCATTCTCACGTCAGAGATGTCAGTTTCAGTTCGAGCTTCCCCTTCCTGGGTTCAACTTCCTTTGCAACCTGAGACCCTGATCCAGATCCTACAAAATCTAAAACATCCATTTTGCCAGACTGGCGAGGTGAGAAGGAGGAGTGAAGCGAGGGCTGCTGGGAAGGTAAGGGCTTAATTGATATTTGGGCAGTGGCTAAACCTGAGATACTACATGTGTAGTATCTCTCTCCTCTAACCGGAAGAAAAAGAATCTGTAAGGTAAGGCTTTTATTTCTTATCTATCTTTTTCATATATTTAAGTGCATTGTTTAGCTAAGCCTACAATGGCAGGGGACCTCAGACCCGTGGCATGTGCCTCTTGTTTGATGTGGGAGCTCAGGGACGTGGCTGACGTTCCTGACTCTGACACTTGTAAGAAGTGTGTCCAGCTGCAGCTATTGTTTGACCACATGGCGGCTCTGGGGCTGTGGATGGACTCACTGTGGAGCAGCCACGATGCTGAGGAGGTCGTGGATAGTGTATTTAGTGAACTGGTCACACCGCAGGTTAGAATTGCTGAGGGAGATAGTGAATGGGTGACCAAAAGGCAGAGATAGAGTAGGAGGCAGTGCAGGTGTCCCCTGCGGTCATCTCCCTCCAAAACAGCTATACCATTTTGGATACTGTTGGAGGAGATGGCTCACCAGGGAGAAGGCAGCAGTTGCCAGGATCATGGCACCGTGGTGGGCACTGCTGTTCAGAAGGGCGGGAAAAAGACTCGTAGGGCCATAGTCATAGGAAATTCTATTGTGAGGGGAGTAGATAGGCGGTTCTGTGACCGAAAACGGGACTCCCGGATGGTACGTTGCCTCCCAGGTGCTCGGGTCAGGGATGTCACCGATCGGCTGCAGAGCATTCTAAAAGGGGAGGGTGGACAGCCAGTTGTCTTGGTGCATATAGGCACCAACGATATAAGTAGAAAACGAGATGAGGTCCTGATCTCTGGATTACTACCAGTGCCACGTGCTCGCTAGCGCCGAAATGAAAAAATAGGCAGGATGAACAGGGAGAGATTCAGGTTTGTTGGACGTTGGGACTCGTTCTGGGGAAGATGGGACTATTACAAAAGGAACGGTCTACATCTGAACCAGACTGGAACCAATGTCCTTGGGGGAGTTTCTGCTCCTGCTCTCAGGGAGGTTTTAAACTAATGTGGCAGGGGGCTGGGAACTAGAAGAGAAAACAAGTAGGCAGCGAGGTGGGGAGACTCTAAAAATGATGAAGATAGCATTAATAAAAGTAAGAGTAGGCAGAGAGCAGGTGAGTGCAAAAGAACTGGTGGCCTGAAATGCATCTGCTTTAATGCAAGGAGTATAGTGAGTAAGGCAGATGTACTTAGGGCTTGGATTGGTGCCTGGGAGTATGACATTATTGTCATCAAAGAGACTTGGTTGAAGGAAGGGCATGATGATTGGCAACTAAATGTTCCAGGATATAGATGTTTCAGACAGGACAGGGAGGGAAGTAAAAGAGGGGGGAAGGGTGGAGTTGCATTGCTGGTCAGGGACGATATCACGGCTGTGCTAAAGGAGGACACTATGGAGGGCTTGGGTAGTGAGACATTATGGGTGGAGCTGAGAAATAAGAAGGGCGCAGTTACATTTTTGGGGCTGTAGAAGAAAAAATAGGTAAACCGATTATGAATAGATGTAGAGGCAACAGGGTAATGGTGATGGGAGATTTAATTTTCCCAACATTGACTGGGATACACTTAGTGTCAGAGGTCTGGATGGAGTAGAATTTGTAAGAAGTGTCCAGGAGAGTTTTCGTGTTGAAGGCAAAATTCATGAACCGTGGATGATAGAAATTGTATGACTAGCCAAGAAGAAAAGGGAAGCATACATAAGGTTCAGGCAGCCAAGAACAGAACGAGTCTTAAACGAGGAATTAAGCGGCTAAATGGGGTCATGAAATAACTTTAGCGAGCAGAATTAAGGAGACTCCCAAAGCATTTTATTCTTATATAAAAAGCAAGCGGGTAACTAGAGAAAGGATTGGTCCACCAAAGGATAATGAAGGAAGGCTGTACACCGAACCTGAGAGAATGGGTGAGATTCTGAATGATTACTTTGCATCAGTGTTCACTGAGGAGAGGAACATGATGAATATTGAGATTAGAGAGAGAAGTTTGATTAGTCTGGATCACGTTGGCATAAGTTGGGAAGATGTGTTGGATAATCTAGAGGTTATTAAGGAGGACAAATCCCCAGGACCAGCTGGGAGCTATCCCAGGTTGCTGAAGGAGGCAAGAGAGGAAATAGCTGGGGCCCTGACAGATATCTTTGTGGGATCCTTAAATACAGGTGAGGTGCCGGAGGACTGGAAGGTTGCTCATGTTGTCCCCCTGTACGAGAAGGGTAGTAGGGATATTCCAGGTAACTACAGACCAGTGAGCCTGACGTCGGTGGTGGGGAAGTTGCTGGAGAAGGTCTTGAGGGATAGGATCTATTTATATTTAGAAAAGAATGAGCTTATCGGTGATGGGCAACATGGTTTTGTGCGGGGGAGATCGTGCCTTACCAATTTAATAGAGTTCTTCGAGGAAGTGACCAAGTTGTTAGATGAAGGAAGGGTTGTTGATGTCATATACATGGACTTTAGTAAGGCATTTGATAAGGTTCCTCATGATAGACTAATAGAGAAAGTGAAGCCACATGGTGTGCAGGGTGTTCTAGCTAGGTGGATAAAGAACCGGTTGAGCAACAGGAGACAGGGAGTAGTAGTTGAAGGGAGTTTCTCAAATGGAGAAAGGTGACCACTGGTGTTCCACAGGAGTCAGTGTTGGGGCCACTGTTGTTTGTAATATACATAAATGATCTGGAAGAGGGCAGTGTTGGTATGACCAGCAAGTTTGCAGATGACATGAAGATTGGTGGAGTGGCCGAAAGCATAAGGGACTATCAGAGAATACAGGAGGATATACATAGACTGGAGAGTTAGGCGGAAAAGTGGCAGATAGCTTTCAATCCAGACAAATGTGAGGTGATGCATTTAGACAAGTCTAATTCTAGAGCTAATTATACAATGAATGGAAGAGCCTTGGGAAAAGTTGATGAGCAGCGGGATCTGGGAATGCAGATCCATTGTAACCTGAAGGTTGCTGCACAGGTGGATAGAGAGGTCAAGAAGGCATATGGTATGCTTGCCTTCATTGGACAGGGTGTTGAGTATAAGGGCTGGCAGGTCATGTTAAAATTGTACAAGTCTTGGTTCGGCTACATTTAGAATACGGTGTACAGTTCTGGATGCCACATTACCAAAAGGATGTGGACGCTTTGGAGAGGGTGCAGAGCAGGTTTACGAGGATGTTGCCTGGTATGGAAGGTGCTAGCTATGAAGAGAGGTTGAGTAGGTTAGGCTTATTTTAATTAGAAAAAAGGAGATTGAGGAGGGACCTGATTGAGGTTTACAAAACCATGAAGAGAAAATGAGGTCTGCAGATGCTGGAGATCAGAGATGGAAATGTGTTGCTGGAGAAGCGCAGCAGGTCAGGCAGCATCTAGGGAACAGGAGAATCGACGTTACGGGCAATAGTCCTGAAGAAGGGCTAATGCCCGGAACGTCGATTCTCCTGTTCCCTAGATGCTGCCTGACCTGCTGCGCTTCTCCAGCAACACATTTCCATCTCGTTTACAAAACCATGAAGGGTATAGACAGGGTGGATAGAGACAAGCTTTTTCCCAGGGTGAAGGATTCAATAATGAGAGGTCACGCTTTCAAGGTGAGAGGTGGAAAGTTTAAGGGGGATACACGCAGCAAGTACTTCACACACAGAGGGTGGTGGGTGTTTGGAACGTGTGGCCAGCAGAGGTGGGAGAGGCAGGCACAGTAGATTCATTTAAGATGCGTCTGGACAGATGCACGAGTAGGTGGGGAGCAGAGGGATACAAATGCTTAGGAATCGGGCGACAGGTTTAGACAGTAGATTTGGATCGGCTCAGGCTTGGAGGGCCGAAGGGCCTGTTCCTGGGCTGTAAACTTTCTTTGTTCTTTTATCCCACAACACCAGGCTATAATCCATCAGGTTTCTTTGGAAGTACAAGGTTTCAGAACATTGCTCCTGTATCAGGTAGCTCACGGAGCAGGACCTGAGGACACTGATCCTCCAATCCGTCTCTTGCCACCACATCTCTGCACACTCAGTACCTCCTTCTGCATTTAATCAGGATTGGTATTGTCACGACCTTGGTTCTCTGCTGTTGCAGCTCACCCTCATCATTTCTGATACCTTTAATCTTGGTGTTGATGCGTTTTGTTCCAACTGCTGACAGTCCTCTGCCAGCTCGTTTTGATTGTTGCCTCTGGATTTCTGCATCCAAACGGTAATCAGCCGGTCCCTTCTAGCGCCTCAGTTTCTTCCCTCTCTCTCTCTCTCATTGAAATGAAACGTAATCACTGCCGTTTCCCACTGACTCTCCCTGTACCATGGCTCTGTTTCCCAAAACACTTGTTCTCAACCAACTGTTAACATTAATTTCCTGGATTAACTGAATCCCCTTCCAATATCCAGCGACTGTCGGCTAACCTGAAAGCAGAGCCTGTCTGGCAGCCTCCGTGTAGAGAGGAAACAGAGTCGATGTTTCCGCTCTGTGACGTTTTGTCAGAACGGGAAATAGTTGGGAATGGGATGGGTTTTCAGGGAATGCAAGGGTCACTGGGCTGGTGGACAGCAGTGTTGTTGTCATTGTTGAGATTCTAGCCATAATGTTTATATAAACAGGCCGGTCCCATTTAGTTTCTCGGTGATGGTAACCTGCAGAATGTTGACCGTGGGGGTTTAAGTGATGGCAATGCCATTGAACCTCAAGGTTTGATTGGAAATTATTGATTTCAGTTCCTGAAAAAGGCTGAGGATGTTCACAAAGCATTTCAGGTGAACCCAGCAAATAGGTTGTACAATCTCAGTTCATTAAAAAAAAAATCCTGGTGAATGAGGTCACTGGTATTTAAAACAGGAAAACGTTAATACAAGTGTGACCGACGAGCCTGTGCAGAGAGGAAATGATTTTTATAGAGAGATGATGTTCACTTCAACTCACCAGCAGAGTTCTGCAGAATTTGTTTTGCATCTAACGCTCTTAGAATGAACACAGTCAGTAGCAGATAGCTGCATTAATGTCTAACTTATGTCAATATGTGAGCAATAAATGAATACCTGATGGTTAATATACATTGCACGTGGTGACCCAGATAGTTGTCTAGTTCTGGGAACTGCATTTTGAAAGAAGAGATCAAAGTCTTGAAGAAGGTGCGGGAGAGATTTACTGGATCAGTGCCAGGAGTCAGTGGATAATCTGAAGAATCTGGGATTGTTCTTTTTCAGAGAAGGAAGATCAAGAGATTTAACAGAGGTACTGAAAGTTGAATGTTTCAGGGAACATCTCTGGGACATATGCACCAAACAACCCCGCTGCCCCATGGCTGACCACTTCAACTCCCCCACCCACTCCGCCAAGGACTTTGCAAATCCTGGTCCTCCTCCATCACCAAATACACCTCATCTTCCACCTTGGGACCACATGGCTTCAATGTCAATTTCACCAGTTTCCTCAAGTCCCCCCCCCCCTTATCCCAGTTCCAACTCTGCACCACCCTCATGACCTGTCCACCTTCCTTCCCATCTATCCACTCCACCCTCCTCTCTGACCTATCACCTTTACTCCCACCTTCATCTACCAATCGCATTCCCAGCTGCCTTCCCCCCGCCCCCCACCTCCCCACTCATCGCTCCGCCCCC
>NC_057717.1:88049135-88055599 GCF_004010195.1 Chiloscyllium plagiosum | reverse complement strand
ACTGCTCTGTAAACCAACAAGCCAGCCAACTGAGCTAAACTCATTCCCATAAACAAAACAGTTGGTTTATTATCAAAATAAAACCCATACATTAAAGATGCAATATTTGATTAACATATGCAGTAATGTGAATGTTAATCCTCTCTGAATATCTCCAAAGCGCACGCATAAAGTTTAGAAAATCAGCTATGCGAATAGATTTCTTTGCAGAGATTGGCTGTCTGAACTAAACTGTTTGGTTAATGGGCTGTTCTTGTAACCAAAAGATAGTGTTGGATCTCCAGAGTCTTACACTCTGGTTCTGATGTACGTAACACAACAAGTTTAATTGTGATGGGCCAAGTGGCCTCTGTCTCATGTAATAATACAGTGAGATCAAGTCACTAATCTCACACAGTTGTTGCTGGGATCTTTGCAGACACAGCTTGCTCAGGAAATCTTGCGATGTGCCTTCAACCTTTCCCTTCAGGAAAAAGGACTAGGTTTCACCTTGATCTCAACAAGTGACTTTTCTTTTCAAAAATGTGGGGGTTCAGCTGGGCCACTTATTCTTCCAACTTTATCCAGGTCAAACTAGAACCTCCCCAAGGGGTCTCTGCTGCTCGGATGTTGCCGTGGTTTTCCAGCACTACACTCTCCGGAATGTTCAGCAAAGCCAAGCACTTCTCACCAGGGCATGGGCTTGCTTGAAGAATATTCACTCATGTCCAGAAAAACCTTTCACTGCCGTCTTAAACAAAGCCCTCCTGGTAATTTCCATGATCCTTGTAATAAATCCATTTTCCACAATCCCTCAAAGCTTAAGTCCTCCAAGAAATACTTAAATCCAAGGTGTTGGGTGCCGAGCACAATGCTGTGAATTACCAGCCATTGTCCTGTACAGTGCACCTCAGATGAACACATTGACTGAGCTCCACCTGTCCCTCCCTCTGCAGAGACCTGATGCCCCTAACTCCACACCTATTGCATTCTCATGTCTATGTCTTGCTTCCCTCCTGTCGACACGAGTTCCCAATACCTTCACAGCTTCCTTCCTTCTGTATCTCACACATCAACCTTCCACATCCTTGATGATTCCACCTTTGACCTTTGATATATTTTGGCTGCAGAGTGCCCTGCCCATCCAAAGCAGCACGGGGAACTTCAGAAAGTGGCAAGGTCAGGGGGAGGTAGGGTCTGAGGTAAAGCAGAGTGTCGTGCAGATGCATTTTGGACAGTGGGACTGCTGGGCAGAAATAAGAGGGGGCCAAGGGTAGGCTATCGACAGCTGCCATGGTAACCATGTGAGTGATGAGGAATGGGGATACAGGAGTACCGGTTAGATCGATGACCACGGGTAAACATTGGCATGGTACACCAATACCCGTACTCACCCACAGACCGCTAGCAACTTGAGAAGGGAAGAGAATGTAGGAGTAGGCCATTCGCCCTCTGGGTAATCTATCTCAATGCCACACTCCCACACTGTCCCTCAATGCCATTGGCAATTTGTCAATCTCTATCTTGAACACAATGGTTGAACTTCCTCGGCTCTCTGGACTAGAAAATTCCAAAGACTCTGCACCATCTGAATGAAGCAGTTTCTGCTCATCTCAATCCTAAATGGCTTCACTTTTATTCGGAGACTGTCCCACAGTCAGGGGAAACCTCTTTTCTGCATTCACTCTGTCTATCCCTTTTAAGAATTTTGTACATTTCAATGCGATCACCTCTTGTTCTTCAAAGCTCTGGGGAAGATGGACCCAGTTTCCACAGTCTCTCCTCAGAATTGCCAGGAATCTGTCCAGTGAACTTTCACTGATTTCCCTCTTGGACAAGTCTGTCCTTCTGCTGGCGAACTAATGTCCAATTCGGCAGGTGCAGATTGACCAGTGTTTGGTACAGCTGAAACTGGGAGTGACTCCATGCTGTGATGGAGTAATGAGAAATGGAGAAAATGCAGAGGTATGGGATTGAGGGTGATTTAGCAGTTTGGATTAGAAACTGGTTTTCTGAAAGAAGGCAGCGAGTGGTGGTTGATGGAAAATATTCAGCCTGGAGTCCGGTTACTAGTGGTGTGCCACAAGGGTCTGTTTTCGGCCCACTGCTGTTTGTCATTTTTATAAATGACTTAGCCGCAGGTATAGGTGGATGGATTAGTAAATTTGCAGACAATACTAAAGTCGGTGGATAGTGGACAGTTTGGAAGAATGTTACAGGTTGCAGGGGGACTTGGATAAACTGCAGATTTGGGCTGAGAGGTGGCAAATGGAGTTCAATGCACTAAATGTCAGGTGATGCACTTTGGGAAGAATAACAGAAAGGCAGAGTACTGGGTCAGTTGAAAGATTCTTGGTCGTGTGGATGTGCAGAGGGATCTTGGAGTCCATGTACATAGATCCCTGAAAGTTGCCACCCAGTTAATAGTGCTGTTAAGGCGACATACGGTGTGTTAGGTTTCATTGGTAGAGGGATTGAGTTCCGGAGCCGCAATATCATGCTGCAAATATACAAAACGCTGGTGCGGGTGAAAGTCTTTTTCCTAGGATGATGATGTCAGCTTGTACGAGGGGGCATAACTACAAATTGAGTGGTAATAGATTTAAGACAGATGTCAGAGGCTGGTTCTTTACGCAGAGCGTGGTAAGGGCGTGGAATGCATTACCTGCTAATGTAGTCAACTCAGCCACATTAGGGAGATTTAAACAATCCTTGGATAAGCACATGGATGATTTTGCGATAGTGTAGGGGGAGGAGCTGAGAATAGTTCACAGGTCGACACAACATCGTGGGCCGAAGGGCCTGTTCTGCGCTGTATTGTTCTATGTTCTTTGCTCTAAATTGGTTCGGATTTGGGAAATGTCAATGCATTCCGAGGATAGTGAAAATGGGTCGGAGGTTTCAGCAGAGTAAAGGGTAGACTTTTTAGGTGAAATGGTGACAGTTAATTTGAAGGGGACAGGAATAATATATTCACATTCCTGATGAAGGATTTATACCCGAAACATCGACTCTCCTGCTCCTCGGATGCTGCCTGACCTGCTGTGCTTTTCCAGCACCGCTCTCTCAACTCTGATCTCCAGCATCTGCAGTCCCCACTTTAAGTTTATCCTCATTGTTGACGGCTAGAACAACGTCAGGAAACATTTAGATCAGCACAAGGCGGTAGTGGTTTTATTTTGATTGGGCTAGGAGGGTGAGAGTGGGTGGAAAAGTCTGGAAATGAGCCCTGATTATCAACTGCCAATAAGAGGGATCTGACACTTTCTGACCCTGGTGATATGTGGAGTAAGTGTACAGTGGTCTGATGGGGTTCGGTCAGAAAAAGGTGATTCCTTCTTTACTGATTTTGTGCAGAAAGTTGCCTCTCAGTGTTGGCAGTGACTCAGTGGGTATGTAAATTGTGAACCCACACACCTGAGAATGGGACCACAGAACTGGTCAGTTTATAGAAACACATAGAGTCAAGATCAGAGTGGTGCTGGAAAAACACAGCAGATCAGGCAGCATCCGAGGAGCAGGAGAATCGACATTTCAGGCAAAAGCCCTTCAGGAAGCTGAAACGTCGATTTTCCTGCACCTCGGATGCTGCCTGACCTGCTGTGCTTTTCCAGCACCACTCTAATCTAGACTCTAATCTCCAGCATCTGCAGTCCTCACTTCTGCCTTATAGAAACACATAGTTGGGCGTAAACATGGGAATCCAAGTAGGAGAGAGTGCTTACACAGCTCAGAGGTGTTTAAATAAGGGTGTACCGAGGGAAAGGGTCGGTCCACTCAAGGACAAAGGAGGGTATTTCTGGATGGAGCCTGAGGGAGTGAGTGATGTCGTCAACAAATACATCACGTTGACCTTCACAAAGGAGCAGGGCAGGAAGGATGGTAAATCCCGGATAGAATACTGATATCCCAGGATATGTCAGTGTTTAAAAGGATAAGGCTGCTTTCAAAAGCATTAAGGTCAGCAGGTTCCCAGGATCTGATGGGATTTATTGCGGAATGCTGAGGGAAGCTGGCAAGGACATTGCTGGGCCTTGAGCGATATCTTTGTCTCCTCTTTAATCACAGGCAGTGTTCCAGAGAACTGGAACGTAGTCAGCGTTGTTCTTTGTTTAAGGAGGGTAACTGGAATATCCAGGAAATTTACACCCTGGTCAGCCTTATGGCAGCGATAGGGAAATAATTCGGGAAGATTCTCAGGATTTACTCACATTTGCAAAAAATATTACCAATAGGTAGCACGGCTTTTTGCAGGGAAGCCAGTATCTCCCAAACCTGACGGAGTATTTTGAGGAAGTGACAAAGATGATTGAGGACAGGGTGGTAGATCAGAATTAGTATCTCGATAGTGTGGAAACAGGCCTTTCGGCCAAACAAGGCCACACCGATCCTCTGTAGAGTAATCTACCCAGAACCATTACACTAGACTTGCCCCTGACCAATGCACCTAACCTACCCATCCCTGGACAATTTCCCATGGCCAATCCAGCCTAACCTGCACATCCCTGAACATTATGGGGCAATTTCCCATGGCCATTCCACCCTAACCTGCATATCCCTGAACACTATGGGGCAATTTCCCATGGCCATTCCACCCTAACCTGCATATCCCTGAACACTATGGGACAATTTCCCATGGCCAATCCACCCTAACCTGCACATCCCTGAACACTATGGGGCAATTTCCCATGGCCAATCCACCCTAACCTGCACATCCCTGAACACTATGGGGCAATTTCCCATGGCCAATCCACCCTAACCTGCACATCCCTGGACACTATGGGGCAATTTCCCATGGCCAATCCACCCTAACCTGCACACCTTTGGATTGTGATAGCAAACCCACGCAGACACGGGGAGAATGTGCAAACTCCACACAGACAGTCGGCTGAGAATTGAACCTGGGTCCCTGGTGCTGAGAGGCGGCAGTGCTGACTACTGAGCCACCGTGCCACCCTTAGATGTTGTCTACGTGTCTATATTTAGCAAAGCCTTTGACAAGGTGTCTCATGGCCAGCTGATACCGAAACTGAAATCCCATGGAGTCAGGGGTGAACGGGCAAGATGGATACAGAGCTGTCTTCATCAGGGACTGGAGATCTGTGCTCAGTGGTGTTCTGCAGGTATGTTTGTAATATATTCCAATGACTTGGAGGTGAGTATAGATCACTTGATCCTGTGGATAACACAAAGATGAGGGCACTGTGAGGAAATCGATAGGGTGGAGGCTTGGGTAGAGAACTGGCAGCTGGAGTTTAATCCGGACAAATCTGAGGTGATGCGTTTGGGAAGGTCGAACGCAGGAGGGAGGTGTACAGTAAATGGCAGATCCCATAGCAGCATCAACATACAGAAGGATCTAGATGTACAAGTCCCCGGCTCCCTCAAAGAATTCCAGCAGATTAGTTAAACATGACATACCCTTCATGGACCCATGATGGATCAGGTGGATAAGGTGGTGAAGAAGGTACAGAGCAATGTTTACCGTCATCAGTCAGGGCAGAGAGCATTAACATTGGCCAGTCATGTTAGAACTTCAATCAGGTAACATTTGGAGTATTGTGTACAGTCCTGGTCACCGCACTAACAGAAGGATGTGGAGTCTTTGGAGAGGGGAAAGTCCAGCTTTACCGGGATGTTGGCCGGTTTGGAGAGTGTTTGGTATGAGCAGAGATCGGACAAACTTGGTTTGTTTTCACTTGAATGTTGAAGGAGGAGGTGAGGGTGCGACCTGATAGAAGTTTACAGAATTATGGGAGGCATGGATGGAACGGGTAGTTAGTGTTTTGTTTAACCAGGGGAGAGACGTCAGTTACTGGGGGGAGCATAGGTTTAAGGTAAGGGGAGCAAGTTGAAAGGCTGCTCAGGAGGATTTAAACTAGTAAGGTGGGGGTGGGACCCAGGGAGATAGTGAGGAGAGAGATCAATCTGAGACTGGTACAGTTGAGAACAGAAGCGAGTCAAACAGTCAGGGCAGGTAGGGACAAGATAGGACTAATAAATTAAACGGCATTTATTACAATGCAAGGGGCCTAACAGGGAAGGCAGATGAACTCAGGGCATGGTTAGGGACATGGGACTGGGATATCATGGCAATTATGGAAACATGGCCCAGGGATGGGCAGGACAGGCAGCTTAATGTTCCAGGATACAAATGCTACAGGAAGGATAGAAAGGGAGGCGAGTGAGGAGGGGGAGTGGCATTTTTGATAAGGATAGCATTACAGCTGTGCTGAGGGAGGATATTCCCGGAAATACATCCCGGGAAGTTATTTGGGTGGAATTGAGAAATAAGAAAGGGATGATCACCTTATTGGGATTGTATTATAGACCCCTAATAGTCAGAGGGAAATTGAGAAACAACCTTGTAAGGAGATCTCAGCTATCTGTAAGAATAATAGGGTAGTTATGGTAGGGGATTTTAACTTTCCAAACATCGACTGGGACTGCCATAGTGTTAATGGTTTAGATGGAGAGGAATTTCT
>NC_057717.1:88037358-88048362 GCF_004010195.1 Chiloscyllium plagiosum | reverse complement strand
GACCACTGGGGGGGGGGGGGGGGGTCCCTGGGGGAGGGGATCTCTGTGGGGGGGGATCCCTGGGTGGGGGGTCCCTGGGGGAGGGGATCCCTGGGTGGGGGGATCTCTGAGGCAGGGTCTCTGGGGGAGGATAGAGAGAAGGTGATCTTTCTAGTGGATACATGAAGGTTAAGATTAGATTAGATTACATTACAGTGTGGAAACAGGCCCTTCAGCCGAAGCGGAACCCACCCATACCCCTACATTTACCCCTTCACCTAACACTATGGGCAATTTAGTATGGCCAATTCACCTGACCTGCACATCTTTGGACTGTGGGAGGAAACCGGAGCACCCGGAGGAAACCCACGCAGACACGGGGAGAACATGCAAACTCCACACAGTCAGTCGCCTGAGGTGGGAATTGAATCCGGGTCTCTGGCGCGGTGAGGCAGCAGTGCTAACCACTGTGCCACCGTGCCGCCCTAAAGCTGAAGTAAAACCCCAAAGGGCAGGAAGATGGTGGGGTGGTGCTACTCTGACTGAATGTTCCAGAACCTTCGGGCTGAGTCCCATTCCAGAATGTAATTGTCAAACTCGAAACAATCGTCAATTTGTAAATCCTTCCATTGCACCAACGGCAGCTGCTTCTGAGAGCAAGTGTTGGGTTATACCTTGTGTAGTACAGTCCCTGGACACTACCCGAGAGCGGTGAGGTTCAGGGTGAAGGAAGGGAAAGTTCCTTCACACGGTGGGTGCTGGGGGTCCCGGAAATGGGGAGGAGGTGGATTGAGCAGAGTCCTGCAAGCGGGTATTTACTTGGCGAGAGATGTTTGGAAATCACAGGAGATTGGCGCTGGATAATGACACCTGTTTGAGGAGCTGGCCTCAGCCTGTGCTGGAAGAACTCTGTGATTCCATGATCTGTCTCATGTGCCACATGGCACAGCAGAGAATTGAGGAGGAACAGTTAGAAAAAGACAACTGAGATAGCGAGTGAGAAGGCAGAGCCCAGGAGCATCCCAGGAATCTTGAAGATGTTTCCTCTTGTCAAATTGTCCGGGAGGTTGATGTTTCTGATGCTATCTGGTCGGCATGGACGGGTTGGACCAAAGGCTCTGTTTCAATGCTGCCTGACTCCATTCGATGGGGTGGACTAGGTTTTCTTGACCTGATGAATGGATGTCATGTGGCCCTATTACATTCACATCTCCATGATTGGTAAAACCCACCACAATAATAGGAATTAAACACAGATCATAGCAACGAGGGCACAGAGACTGAGAGACTAATTACCCTGTGATGAGTATTCTGGTGTAATCTCTCTGGTGGGATCGGGGAGAATGTCACCGTCTGTCCCAGCAATGCTAGGACGAGAAAGAAATGAGAGCGATGTATTTAGTCAGAGGTCAAAGGGAAGGCGTTAAAGAAACCAGTGAGTTTAAGGACAGACACATCAGCGGCTCCCAGCGGTTTCTACCTGGGGTATAGAAAGAGCTTTGCCAAGAAATTGTTCATCATAATCTTCAGAAACTCTCTTGATTCAGGGCTGGAATTTGAGCGCAGAAAACAGGAAATTCCGAGCGTTCTAATGCGATTGGAGTCATCGAGTAGATGCTAGAATCTGTTCTGAAGGGCAGAATGCCTGCTAACCTGATCCAGGAGAGAGCCAACGTGCGTCAGACAGTGACTAAACCAGGGCTAACAGAATCAGTGAGAACAGTTCGGAGGCTGGAACGTACCTGGTCAGTAAGAAAGTGATGAGAAAGGGGTCACTGGACTCAAAACATGTGCTCTGCTTTCTCTCCAGCAGACCTGCTGAGTCTCTCCAGCAATTTGTGTTTTGTTTCAAATTTCCAACATCTGCAGGTTATAAGGAGAGGATTTTCACTGGAGTGTAGGAGATTGAGATTAATAAAATCCTGAGGGGCATCGATAAGGTGAATAGCAAAGCTCTTTTCCCCAGAGTAAGAATTAGAGGGGGAAGAGGAGAAAGATTTAAAAGGGACCAGATGATAAATGTTTTTACCCCAGGGAATATGGAATGAATTGCCAGAGGAAGTGGGAGGTGCAGGTACTGTTACAACATTTAACAAGCATTGGGCCAGTTACATGAATATGGGCCAAATGCAGGAAAATGGGAGTAATTCAGTCTGAGGAACTTAGTCAGCCGGACGGGGTTGGGGGTGGTCTGTTTCTGTGCTGTATGACTCTGTGACTGTCTCTGTGACCGGGGGTGGGGAGTGGGTGGGGGGGACTGGTCCCCCCCCCGGTCCCCACTGACTGGGATCTGGAACAGTAGAAGATCAACTGCTCACTCGCTGTTTGACTCAGCCCAACGGAGCAAGATGGGGTCAGCTCCCAATCATTCCTGGTCAATCCCAGAGGGACACTGCTCTGGTAGGTCAGGGTGCAGCACCTCAGGGTGAGAATTATGAAGCTCATTTCCCAATTATTTTATGGGATGCAGGTGTCGCTGGCTAGGCCCAGCATTTATTGAGAAGGTGGGAGTGAGCTGCCTACTTGAGCCACTGCAGGCCCTGTGCTGTAGGTTAACCCAGAATGCCCTGAGGGAGGGACCATCAGGATTCTGACTCAGTGACACTGAAGGGACGCTGATATATTTCCAAGTCAGGATGGTGAGGGGCTTGGAGTGGAACCTGCTGAGGGTGATGGTGTTCCTATGTAGCTGCTGCCCCTTTCCTGTAAGGTGGAAATGGCTATTGGTTTGGAAGGTGCTGTCGGAGGAGCTGTGATAGGAGGAGAGAGCTAACCTCCATAGATTATGAACACACCCCTCTCCTGGTGTAATTCTCCCCCCCCCTTCAGGAGCTGGAGCCTAGGGACAATTCCCCCACCCCCTTCCCCCAATCATATCTCCAGACTGCCTTAGGATACCAACCCCATGAGCTGGGTTGACTGCTCAGGGAGCCTGAAGTGCTGCCCCCTGGTGCCTCGGATGTTTTATTATCAGCTGTGTACCTCCACGCACTGGGCGGAAATCACATGTCAATGCTCATTCCACTCCGAGCCTCAGAAAACCTCCCAGTGGTGGGATTCCATTGAGCAGCCCCTCTGTGTCTGCACCACTCTCGGAGTGACGAGGAGGTGAGGTTTATCATGGCCATGTTCCCAGTCTCTCACTGTGGGGCCAAAGGGGTTCAAATCCCACCATGACTGAGATTGAAATTCAATTCATAAATCGGAACTTGAAAGCGAGAATCAATTGTCAATTGTAAATACCCAGCTGCTTCATTAACTCCCTTCGTTTGAAAGCAAGGAAATCTACCATCCCCACGTAGTCTGGCCTACACATGGCCCCAGAGGCACAGCCAAAGTGAACAGTCTATGAACTGCCCTCCCAAGTGGCCTGGCAAACCCCTCGGTCCAAGGGATTCCTCTCTCGACAATCACACCCAGACCCTGCCAATGAATTTTCAGCGCTCAGCCTCTGATACGACTCCAGAGAATCAAATTCAACTTCATGCAGCTGAAACCGCAATTAATATTCAAGAGAAGGAAGCGAAGACGGTGATGAGGCTGAGTGGAGGGAAATGGTGACTGTTGTTGTTCTGTCAGTAGGTTTCATGTTTTGTGGTCACAGTGCACCCACAGAATATTTTCAGTCAGTCTGCACCATACCACAGTTCTATCTGAACAGATCAAACAGTTTGAGACACACTGGGAGGCATCTCTGTGTGTGCGGATCTCACTGATCTTAATCACCTCTTTCTATTTTTGATAAATCAGTGTCACGAACGTCAATCTGTGCACCAGGAAAGCCCCAGGGTTATCAGCTCGACCTGCTGGATTCTGAGAACCACTCTGTGGGAGGTGAGTGTTTCAGGACAGTGGCTGAAGGAGGTTATGAGAAACGCAGCTGGAGGGTGTGAATCGACCGTGCAGCATGAGACGTGCCTGGGCTCAGCGACTGAGCTCACAGCCCCATACCGTCCTCCTCAACTGCTCAGTGCCAGGCCCCAGCCTCGAACTGCACTTGTATGGTTAATCGGGTTTTGTGGTCAGTGTTACCCCCAGGGTGCTGATAGTGAGGGGGTCTGGTGATGTTAACGCCATTGAATGTCAAGGCGTTAGATTGCCCTTTGTTGGAGATTGTTATTGCCTGGTATTTGTGGGGTATGAACCTTACTGCCCACTTGTAAGGCCAGACCTGAATGGTGTCCAGATCTTGTTGCATTTGAACACAGACTGCTCCAGTGTCTGAGGTGTTGGGGCTGGTGACTCACCAACTGCAAGGGCATATAAATGGTCATTGGATAGGCACATGGACAAGAATGGAATAGTGTCGGATAGATGGGTTTCAGAGGTCGGCACAACATCGAGGGCCGAAGGGCCTGTACCGCGCTGGAATGTTCTATGTTCCATGGTCTACTGCACAATCACCCCCACGCTGGACCGTACGATGGGGGGGAAGGTCATTGATGGAGCAGCGGAAGATGGTCGGACCCTTTGCCTTACCTTGTCTTTGTTGCTTCCAAATTCGATTATTCCAATGAAGAACAGAAAGCACCCTGGACGCTGGAAATCAGAAACCAAAACCAGACGTTGCTGGAAAAGCTCAGCAGGTCTGGCAGCACCTCTGGAGAGAAATCAGAGTTAACATGCCAGGTCCAGTGACCCTTCTCCCGATTATTGCTATGTTTGTCTGATCTCTTTCTCACTTTCCCAAAGCTTCAGTTTATTGCAGAGTCTCGCTTAACCCTCACGGAGCTCTCAGAACATAAAACGAAGACTCCATTTTCTGTAACCCTTCTGCCACCAGACCCTGTGCTATTGCCCTGTCTTATTGCAATTAAAGAATGTTTCGTTCTTCACTTTACTACATATCTGATGTTCTCTAAAACCATTCCCTGTTCCAAACACAGATGTTCTATTCCTCCGATTTCCTTCTGGCCATTCCCCCATCTGTAACTGTCTCGGTCCCAGATTTGCTGCTTCTCTGATCTTTAATACTTGGCTGTCTGCCATCTCTAATACTTCCCCCTTCAACAGGACCCCTCCCTCTGGCTGTTTACCCGCCCGCGATCTCTTCATCGAGAGCTGGCTCCCTTCATTTCTCTGCTCCCTTTTCCTCCACTTTAACCCATCTCCCTCTGAACTCGCTGCGCTCTCTTCCTCCGCCTGCCCTTGTAGAACATAGAACATTCCAGCGCAGTACAAGCCCTTCGGCCCTCAATGTTGTGCCGACCTGTGGAACCAACCTGAAACCCATCTAACCGACACTCTTCCATTTCCATCCATATGCCTGTCCAATGTCCATTTAAATGCCCTTAACATTGGCAAGTCTACTACCGATGCAGGCAGGCCGTTCCATACCCTTAACTACTCGCTGAGTAAAGAAACTACCTCATGTCCCTCAGCCTTTCCTTGCAAGACCTTCCCTCCAAACCAGGCAACATCTTTGGTACGGGATGGACCATCCTGTGTCTGGAGCATCCAGACCAAACCTCAGCACCTTCCGGCAATAACGGCATTGAGGTGTGGATATCAGCTGTGTTTATTTGGTCCTGAGGTATCACTGACCCGAGGTAGAGGGAGAGTACCCCAGGGCTCTGACTGATTTGCCGGATGGTCGGAGGGACCCAGTATACGTTGCTCCTGCCCTGTTTTTGGAGATTACAGCTTCCACGCACCCCTCCAAACTGAACTGTGTGTGTGAGAGACAGGACCTGACCTGGTGTTGACCCTGCCTCTTACCCATGTGATGAGACATTCCCACGGTTTCACACCCTGAGGTAAGCTCCCTCCCTTGCATACAGGAGTTGTGTGTCCTGATTGATGTTCCTGATGCTATTTCACCGTCCGCCCCAGCCCTGGGAAAATCAGGTGTAACCTGGGATCTGGTCTTCTCCCCATCAGCTCCTGCCATCGAGAGGGGAGTTCCTGTCACTCAATCGGAACTGCGACCGGTTTTGGTATCGAGTGAAGCAGTGAGCTGTCTCTCGAAGCCCACCTTGGAAGTTTGGATGGCATGGAGCTGTCCGAACATGCTGAATGCCATTGGACCGTTGGGAACTGCTTGGACTGCCTGCTGGTGACTGATGGCCAACACATTCGGAAAACCATGGATTGCCAAAGGTGTTCGCAATTTTACAGTCATCATCTGTGCGTTTGATGAATGAACTCTGGGCATGTGCAGCCACTCGGAGTGGGTGTCCACACTGACTACGAACATCAAGCCCATGAAAGGGCTGCTATCGTCAAGGTCTGACTGGGTCCAGGGCTGACCCGGCCATTCCCGAATGAGGGGGGGGGAGCTGGTGGTGGTAAATTGTGTCCGTGTTGGCACTCTGGGCACTGCCCCACCACTGCAGCTGTGTCTACACCCAACCCTGGCCACCAGGCATAACGTCTCACCAGCACCTTCATTTTGGAAACCCCAGGATGACCCTGGTGGAGTTCTGGCAGTGACATTTGCTCAGGACTATCACCTTTGCTCCCCATAATAACATGCCGTTCTCCATGGGGATCTGGTCTCTCTGGATCCAGAAAGGTTTCACTCCTGGCTGTGTTTCCCCCATCAGCAGCAGCTGGGTTAGTTTTGCCAGGATGGGATGTTTTTGGTGGCCACCGTCTGATATTGTCAGCGGTAATCTGGAGGGCATCCGGAAGGTTTAAAACCAGAGCAGACTGTGCTAATGGGGGGCAATACCAGCAGGAGGGGGTCTGCACCTCCTGGGCAATGTACCACCCTGTAACTGGACATGGTCAGATTGGGACCAAAGCCATGGGCCTGTCCTATTTAACAGGCCCGAGCAGGGGGTTGGGATCTGTGACTATTACCAATGTACATCTGTAAAGGTATCGCTGAAACTCTCTCACACCAACGGTGAACCCCAAACTCTCCTTCTCAATCTGTTACAGCATCAGCTGGAGTCCAGGAAGCCTATCCTATCGGATGTTCCTCTGCATTGAGTTACCAACATGACCCTGGTACCGTACAGAGAGAGCATCGCATGTCGGTACCACAGCTCACTCAGCATCGGAGTGGGCCAATACCCGGGGTAATGGTTCACTTTCCCAACAGTTACAGTGTGGCTCTGGGACCATTTCCAAAGCTGACCCTTTCTCAATAGCAGCTGTAAAGATGTCAGTACGGAGGGCGGGTTACATCTGAATGTACTGTAATAACTCACCAACTGAAGGAAGAGCCTGAGCTCTGGCACAGATGTGAGAGTCAGCGCACCTTTGATTGCCCTCACTGTAACCTCCAATGGGTGTAAGCTGGTTCAGATGACTCCATAGTCCAGATAGGAGCACCTGGAACACACTCTCACACACACACACTCTCACACACACACACACACACACTCTCACACACACACACAGCTGCCTTGGAGAAATGTTTAAACACTATGTCCAAACCCTCTAAATGCTTCTTACTGGTCTTCCAGCTTGTTAGCACATCATCCAGATAAAAGGTGCTCCGGGATGGACCTTCTAAAATGTTTCTACGGGAAAATGGGACAGGCTGATAATACACCTAAAAACAGTCTCGTATATTGGTACAAACCCTTCTGGGTATTAAGTGCAGCATACTCCTGGGACTCCTCATCCACCTGCAATTGAAGGTATTGTTGAAACGTTGGGTAGAATAATTGCAGATTGGGAGGGGGCTGCAGGAAGTTAGAATTTTGTGTGTGTAAAATTGTAAAATGGGAAAAGCGTTGCGTGGTCCCTTTAAAAGATGGTGTTTTTTTTTTCCTGTGCTTAGAGATTTAAAATGCAAGGACATTGAGAGCTCAAACTGAAACATTAATATCGAAAGGCCATACAGTCAGCAGGCAAAGCAGCAATCTTTACCAAGACAACTGACTTTTTTATTTAGGCAATCGATTTGAACCAAGCACATACATACCAAACCCTATTAAATTTAAATCTGATGATTTTGGTAACATAGGACCAATCCTGTTGTAAGAAACATTGTTGTGTCATCACAGGTATAAATGAAGGGGCAGTTGAACAAAGAGCCCAGAGCTAACTGCCTTCCACCAGAGCTAATGGTTGAGAGAGAGAGAGAGACTGTGAGAGACTGTGTGAGACAGAGAGAGAGAGAGAGACTCACACAGCCTCATCTATGTGTTAGAGAAAGCAACATCTAAATAACAACTGTACCAAGAACAGAGAAGGCGTCCCTGACAGAAAACTCGATGGAAGAAGTCTCAGAACATTCCAGAAGGCATGTAATGAACATAGAAAGTTACAGCACAATACAGGCGCTTCGGCCCTCGATGTTGTACCGACCTGTGAAATTAATCTGATGCCCATCTAACCTACCCCATTCCATTGTTATCCATATGTCTGTCCAATGCCCATTTAAATGCCCTTTAAATGCGAGTCTACTGTTGAGGGCAGTGTGTTCCACGCCCCTGACACTCTCTGAGTAAAGAAACTACCCCTAATATCTGTCCTTTGTCTATCACCTTAACCTGGCTGTAATTTCAAGAGTCTAAATTCTATTGTTTGTATAGGAGTGGAACAGCGTAACATTAGATTGGCGTTTATTCGGGAACAGGTACTAGTTTGAAGGATGTATCTGGTTTGTTCATTTGTTCACTGTTGGATAAATAAATTGTTACTTGTTGATGTGAAACTGAGTGTCAGGGATTTATTTTATATAGCCACTAGAAGCTAAAGAAAAGCAGGTTACTCCACTTTCCACCCGCCCTGCGCACACACCCCACCCCCCCCCTTCTCCAGATTAGGGGGTGAGGTGCTCCTGTCTGGCTGTTTTGGTTTTAGTTCTTGGAGGGGTTTGGGGGGGAGGTGGGCGTGGTCAACCTTTGCTTTATAACAGTACGTACAGCTTAGTGAAGGACAGCCCCCTCCCCATTCCCAACTTTCCATAGAAATCCTCTTGGAGAGGGACTGAGTATTTATCCAGCTGCAAAAAAACAGTTTATCCTTTGTTTAAAATCCCTACAAAAGTGAAGCGACCCATCAGACTTCACAATTGGTGTTGCCCACTCCACACACACCTGGTTTGATGATTCCTTTGCTTAGCAACCTCATGATTTCTGCCTCTGATGGCACTGGGAGGGCCGTGCAACATCATACAATCACTTCCAGGTCAACGTGCAAGCTGACCTCGATTCCTTTGATGGTCCCTAGACCTTCCTGAAAGTCTTCCAGATATTTAACTTGGGCAGCCATTCTCTAATCGAAAAACGTTGAGCCAATCTAGATGAATATTTCTCAACCAATTTCACCCCATCAGGCTTGGGCCTGAGCCTTTTACTATAATTAGTATGGGTGGTACGGTGGCTCAGTGGTTAGCACTGCTGCCGCACAGCGCTAGCATCCACGGTTCGATTCCAGCCTCGGGTGACTGTCCGTGTGGAGTTTGCACATTCTCCCCGTGTCTGCGTGGGTTTCCTTCGGGGTGCTCCGGTTTCCTCCCACAGTCCAAAGGTGTGCAGATTAGATGAATTGGCCATGCTAAATTGTCCATCGTGCTAGGTGCATTAGTCAGAGGGGGGGTGGGTTACTCTTCGGAGGGTCGGTGTGGACTTGTTGGGCCGAAGGGCCTGTTTCCAAACTGTAGAGAATTTTATCGAACTGAACCAGCTGCTTCTCATACAAGGTCAGAACCAATGACGCATTCTTAATCTGTAAAGGATCCCTGGGATGTGTTCTCCGTCCAGCTAAGGCCTGGTATAAACTTGAATGTTGGAGTCGAGAGTGAATTTTGTGAAAGACTGGTTCCACAATCACTGATACAGCGACACTGCTATCAACATCTATTAGAACCGGGTGACCATTTAACCAGATGGCTATTTTGATTGGTTCTGATTTGGATGTTGCTGAACAATTTAATTGGTGGAACTTTCAGACTGTGCTCTCTCCTGTATACCACCTGACAAGTTCTATTATTCCATTTAAGCCTGGTGGGATTCTTTTGCTGTCTCAAGTCCCATACTGGCAACAATTACAGCGACTTGCCGGCCTGGCTCCTGGAAGCAAGGTTTAACCCTTTTGACTTGTCTATTCATTTGGAACGTGGCACATGGTAAAACGTCCATTGAGAATGTATGACATCACCACGCTCCGCCTTCCTTAAAATGGATTCTAATGAACATGGGAGTCACGTTGCGACCCGTGTTGATGTTGTTTGATGACACTCTGGTTTTCTAAGTGCATTGTTAAAACATCCATAAGAGGTTTGAGCATTTTCCTGACAATTAATGTCAGAGTCACTGAGTGTTTTCTCTCTCTCATGCATTCCAATCTGCAGGAATTGCTTGATTTTCTTGGGAATTTTGAAAAGTCAGAACCAGCGAATCTATTATCTCTGATGGCTCAGTGGCTAGCACTGCTGTCTCATACTATCAGGGACCTGGGTTCGATTCCAGCCTCCAGGTGACTGTCTGTGTGGAGTTTGCACATTCTTCCTGTGTCTGCGTGGGTTTCCTCCCACAGTCCAAAGCTGTGTCAGGCAGGTGAATTGGCCATAGTGTTCAGGGATGTGCAAGTTAGGTGTGTTAGTCAGGGGGAAATGTCGAGTATTAGGGTAGGGGAATGGGTCTGGGTGGGTTACTCTTCAGAGGATGGTGTGGACTTGTTGGGCTGAATGGCCTGTTTCCACAGTGTGGGGATTCTAATTTAAACTTTCTGGTGGAGGCCATCAGCTCCCAGGAACTTACCAGCTTTTTAAAAAATTTCCCAAATACTCAAATCTTACTTCAGTCATTCTTTTATTCCTGACATACCGATAGAAATCTTGAGGGATTTCCTTGATCCTATCTGCCAACGATTTCTTATGTCCTTTCCTGGCTCTTCCTAGCTCTCTTTAGGTCTTTCCTGGCTAAGTTCTAACTCTCAAGCAGGAGAAAGTGAGGACTGCAGATGCTGGAGATCAGAGCTGAAAATGTGTTGCTGGAAAAGCGCAGCAGGTCAGGCAGCATCCAAGGAGCAGGAGAATCGACGTTTCGGGCATGAGCCCTTCCTCATTCCTGAAGAAGGGCTTATGCCCGAAACGTCGATTCTCCTGCTCCTTGGATGCTG